>NC_066581.1:184512162-184817995 GCF_024323335.1 Lathyrus oleraceus
GGAAATTAGAATTGAAAGGTGCATGCATCAGGAGTTGAACTCAGGTATGTACAGTCATAGGCGCTCCAACAAATCAATTGGAAAATCAAAACATCACACAGAGGGAATCGAACCCAGGCCGCGAAGGTAACAGAAGCGCTCAGAATAAAATTCAATGAAAAAACAAACACAACACTCGCTAGGAATCGAACCGGTCACATGGGGATTCAAGGCGCGCTGGCTACAAAACGCACCGTTTGATTAGGGAAAATAAATAAAGAAACACACGCGAGGCCAAGAATCGAACCGGTGACAGGGAGATTCAAGCGCTACACAGTAAACCCTAGTGTCATGAACCAGATGACCGGAACAGTGTTTCCGGTCATCTTCTCCGGCGGTATTCCGGCGAGCTCATCAATAATTTTTCCAGAATCGTGCATGGCATACATCAATGGAATCGTCTCATCACATACAACACGAATATAACATTTTCTAAGTCTAATTCTCACTGAGTAAAGCGAATCGAAAGAAAACATAATGTACATCAAAAGTTCAACTCATCATATCTCATGCAATTCTTAACCAAATTCAAAGATCTTTATATCAAAATCATCAGTGACAAAAACTCTACATGTTCATGGCAATAGAATGAAGAATTATGAGTTTCGAATTCCAACCTCTTTGAAGAGAAGTGACCTGATTTCTTGGATTTAAGCTCCAGCAATGTCCAGATCTCCTCCTATATTGATTACTTGAAGCTTTATGCACGAAAATGCAATGGAAATCACCTAGATCCAGCTCAAAATTCAAGATCCATCTTCATGTTCATAGGCTTGTGCAACTTGATTCTTGCTCCAAATCTTCAAATCAATGCTCGATTCCTACTCCATAACACTCAATGAACACGATTATGCAGAAAAATCAAGGAGTTGTGTGGAGAATTTTGCAGTTTGAGATGAGAGCAAAAATGGAGGGAAATGAGAAATTTCAGATCTAGAAGTGTGTAATCTGAGCAATTCTGTTACAATTAAGCTTTTATACCATATGTTAATCAAGTTGTAATGATAATTAGGCATTGGCTAATGAAAGATTAACAAAATATGGAGTGTGATGCAAAGTTGGTAAGTGCACCTTATGCATGGCAAAATGGACGTGAACAGTGCCATGTGAGTGTGTAAAATTATTTAAAATCAGTTCATGAACACAATTGGATTGGAATTAAGCATGTATGATGCACCAAATTTGAATTAGGCATTTTCCCTCCAAAATACTCATGCATGGACAAATGATTACATGATGTTATTTCATGCGATGCAATGATGGATTTGGAAAATATAGGCCATGAGAAGCATTTTGCAAAAAGGGTGGCTCAAATTGGAGTTTTGTAGCCAAAGTTATGGCACTTTGAAGTTCCAAGCACACTTGATGATCATTTGTTCATAACTCATCAACCCTTTATCAGATGCTTATGATCTTGGACTTTTTGGAAATGGGAGAGAAAGATCTTCAACTTTCATGTTGACCAAAAATCCATTTGAAGCTTCTTTGATGTTGGAAAGTCAAGTTGATTGTGGTCTAAAACTTGCCATTTTTGGAAACTTGAAATTACAGGTCACTTTCCATTTTTGGAAACTTTTGATCTGGCTTCAAATTCTTCAAGGTATGTGTTTGATATGATGAATACGCCTCTTTTGGACATGAATGAAGTGTCTCAAACCATTTCTCCACCTCAAAGCCCTTAGTGGACTTTCAGTTGACTTGTATGGGCCTCAGATGACCTGGGAATACACTGATGACTTTGGGCATCTACCACTTGGAAAAGTTACTTCAAAATAACCCTTGGCTCATATAAGCTCTTTAAAGTAATCATGTGGCCTTTATCTCAAGGAAATACTTGCCCTCTTGTACTGATGAATTCTCTTGATGCCAATTCTTGTGGATATGATGCAATGCAATATGTAATGTTAATGACCTAAAAAATGAAATGAATGCATGAATGGGGGGTGCAAATTTGAGGTGATACACATGGCACACAGCTGCTAATCGCTTTTCCTCAATTAAATTTAACTCATCAAACTTGGCTTGAACCCACTCAGCCTCGTCAAGTTTTACATCCATCATCACCCTCAAAGAAGGGATTTCAACTTCTACTGGAAAGACTGCCTCCATGCCATACACAAGTGAAAACGGAGTTGCCCCGGTTGACGTACGCATTGAGGTACAATACCCATGCAAAGCGAAAGGAAACATCTCATGCCAATCCTTGTACGTCACAATCATCTTTTGCACAATCTTCTTAATGTTCTTGTTTGCCGCCTTTACAACACCATTCATCTTTGGTCTGTAAGGAGAAGAATTGTGATGTTCGATCTTATAGTCTTTGCAAAGCTCTTTCATCATCTTGTTATTGAGATTCGAACCATTATCAGTGATGATTCTCTCAGGGACCCCATAACGACAGATAATTTCTTTCTTAATGAATCGAGCAACCACTTGTCTGGTAACACTGGCATAAAAAGCTACTTCCACCCACTTGGTAAAGTAATCAATCGCGACTAGGATGAAGCGATGTCCATTAGAAGCAGTAGGTTCAATCTTTCCAATCATATCGATGCCCCACATCGCAAATGGCCAAGGAGAATTTATAATATTCAGAGGGTTTGGTGGTACATGCACTTTATCTGTATAGATCTGACATTTGTGGCACTTCTGAGCGTATTTGAAACAATCAGATTCCATGGTTATCCATTAATAACCGGCTCTTAACAACTTCTTGGCCATTGCACGACCACCAGCATGGGTACCGAAAGATCCCTCGTGTACTTCCGGCATTAACATGTTTGCTTCGTGTCTAACCACGCATCTGAGCAGAACCATGTCAAAGTTCCTCTTGTACAACACATCATCCTTGTTCAAGTAAAAGTTTCCAGCTAGCCTTCTCAGTGTCTTCTTGTCATTCCTTGACGCTCCTTCAGGATACTCTTGGCTTTTGAGGAAATTCTTAATATCATAAAACCACGGCTTCTCATCAATAACAGACTCGGCTGCAAACACATACGCAAGCCTCTCGAGTCGATTCACAGCAACGTGTGGCACATGATTCTGCCAATGAACTTTAATCATGGAAGACAATGTGGCTAAGGCATCAGCCATTTGATTTTCATCTCGGGGTACATGATACAACTTTACTGTCTTGAAGAAAGTCAGGATCCTTCTAGTGTAATCTCTATAAGGAATCAAATACGGCTGATGAGTATTCCAGTCTCCATTGACTTTGTTAATCACTAGAGCAGAATCTCCATAAATATCCATAGTTTTGATCCTTAGATTGATGGCTTCCTCAATCCCCATGATACAGGCCTCGTACTCAGCTTCGTTGTTAGTTACTTCAAAAGTCAATCTGGCGGAAAAAGGTATGTGTGCACCTTTAGGATTAATGAGTACTGCCCCAACACCATTTCCATTCACATTTACCGCCCCATCAAACATCAGTGTCCACTTGTCATCGGGATCCGGTCCTTCCTCTGCAAAAGGCTCTTCACAATCTTTCATCTTTAAGTACATGATATCTTCATCGGGGAATTCAAACATCATCGGTTGATAGTCATCAATTGGTTGCTCGGCAAGGTAATCAGACAAAATACTACCCTTGATGGCCTTTTGCGACATGTACTGGATATTATACTCTGTTAAAATCATCTGCCAACGAGCCACTCATCCGGTAAGAGTCGGCTTTTCAAAGATATACTTTACTGGGTCCATCTTAGAAATCAACAAGGTAGTATGGTTCAACATATACTGTCTTAGTCGGCGAGCAACCCATGCCAAAGCGCAACAAGTTTTCTCGAGCAGCGAATATCTTGTTTCACAGTCGGTAAACTTTTTGCTAAGGTAGTATATTGCATGCTCTTTTCGACCAGACTCGTCATGCTGTCCCAATACACACCCCATCAAATTCTCTGTTACTGAAAGGTACATTATCAGAGGCCTCCCAGGAACTGGAGGTATAAGAATTGGAGGTTTCTGCAAATATTCTTTTATCTTATCAAAAGCTTTTTGACAATCATTGTTCCACCTGATTGCTTGATCTTTTCTTAGCAATTTAAATATCGGTTCGCACGTAGCTTTTAGGTGAGATATGAACCGCGCAATGTAGTTCAGCCTCCCTAAAAACCCACGAACCTGCTTTTCCGTTCTTGGTTCAGGCATTTCTTGAATAGCTTTTACTTTCGCTGGACCAACCTCAATCCCTTTCTCACTGACAATAAAACCTAACAGCTTTCCAGATCTCACTCCAAATGTGCACTTGTTTGGGTTCAACCTCAGTTTGAACTTTCTCAATCTTTCAAACAAATTTTGCAAGTTTACCAAGTGCTCCTCTTCTGTCTGAGACTTCGCAATCATATCATCCACGTACACTTCAATTTCTTTGTGCATCATGTCATGAAAGAGAGTCGTCATAGCTCTTTGGTAGGTAGCACCGGCGTTCTTCAACCCAAATGGCATTACCTTATAACAGAACGTGCCCCAAGGTGTAATGAAAGTCGTCTTCTCCATGTCTTCTGGCGCCATCTTGATTTGATTATAGCCAGAAAATTCATCCATGAAAGAGAAAACCGAGGACTGAGCAGTGTTATCGACCAATACATCAATGTGAGGTAATGGGAAGTCATCTTTCGGACTGGCTCTGTTTAAATCTCGGTAATCGACACACATCCTGACTTTACCATCCTTCTTTGGCATGAGTACGATGTTGGCCACCCAAGGGGGATAATTGGTAACTGCTAGAAAACCTGCATCCAACTGTTTCTGAACCTCCTCTTTGATCTTGACAGCCATATCAGGACTAGTTCTGCGAAGCTTCTGCTTTACCGAAGGACAATCTTCTCTGAGAGGTAGCCTGTGCACCACAATATCTGTATCCAAACCAGGCATATCTTGATACGACCATGCGAATACGTCCACATATTCTTGCAGCATTTCAATCAGCCCTTTCTTGACCTTTTCCTCTAAAGCAGCCCCTATCTTGATCTCTTTCTTTGCAACCTCAGTACCAAGGTTAATGACTTCCAACTCTTCCTGATGAGGTTGAATGACCTTTTCCTCCTGTTTCAATAGTCTGGCCAATTCTTTGGGGAGTTCACAATCTTCTTCACTCTCCTCTTCGGCTTGGTAAATGGGATTATCGAAGTCATACTGAGCCATAACAGAACTGTTTTTAATGGAATCCGCAAGATCAATTCTGCACGAACGATGTTTCATGCTTTATTTTAGAAAAGAGTTCAAGGAAGTCACAAAAAAACATTGCCATTTTTATTGTTTTGAAAATGAAAGTAATAAAAACAGAAAGACAGTGAACACAAATTTGATTGCAAATCGTCCTTTATTGATGATAATCATTGAAAATTCAAAACATGATGTGGCCCTACAATGAACCACTACGCCTTGGGAAGAGCGTAGGGCTTTCATGCAAAATGAAAAACAGAAGAAAATTACTCTGTCTGAAGAGTAACTTGGACTATTTCTTCAGCAGTCCAGTTGTTGATCTTCTCCCCTGGAGCACACGGGCGCACCCAATTATCCATATCACAATCACTGTCACCATCTTCATTGTCTGTTGCAAAGACATCCCTGTGATTCATCAATCCAGCACTAGTGAAAGTACACGGCCCTTTCTGATTCTGGACACCCTGCTCTGATGATTGAAAAGGCTGATAACCGATGCCAAACATGTCTTCTTTTATGGGCACATCAATCACCTTGCCCCAGCCTTCCGCGTTACCTGAATGAATGACCTCTAGAGCTTTTGTATAGGACGCAATCAAGGTACCTGGTTTCTTCTGTTCAACAAAAGCCACTTTCTCAATACTGACAGTCTCAAAAGCTTGACATAGAGTTTCATGAATTTCACCATCCATCTCCACATATTTGAAGGAGGATAAATGGCTCACAAAGATGTCCTCTTCGCCACACACGGTCACAACCTGACCATCCCACACATATTTTAGCTTTTGGTGGAGAGTCGAAGAAACTGCTCCGACTCCATGTATCCAGGGACGCCCCAACAGACAACTATATGCTGGTTGAATATCCATCACATAGAAGACAATATTAAACACTTTCGGGCCGATCTTCACAGGCAACGTGACTTCACCAAAAACTGATCGCTTGGATCCATCAAAAGCACGGACAACAAGATCACTTGGTGTGAGAACAACCCTTTCGACATCAAGCTTACTTAGAGCCTTTTTGGGCAGCACATTCAAAGAAGAATCGGTATCAACCAAAACATGCGACAAAACCGCGCCCTTGCATTCCATCGTGATATGCAGAGCTCTATTGTGATTGCGACCCTCAGGTGTCAAGTCTAGATCCGTGAATCCCAAACCATGTCCCGTGTTAACATTTGCAATAACGCCTTCAAGCTGGTTAACAGAAATATCTTGAGGCACATAAGCCATATTCAACATTTTCAACAGGGCGTTACGATGTACCTCGGAGCACATCAACAGAGAGAGAATAGAGATTTTTGACGGTGTCTCGTTCAACTGATCCACGATCTTGTAATCACTCTTCTTGATAATTCTCATAAATTCCTCCACGTCCTTCTCAAAAGAACCCTCGGGCACTTCCTTTCGCACTGGTTCTTCTTCAACTACAACTTGTTTTCCTTTTGTTCTAGCAAGAGCCTCAGCATTGTTATCCTTCGGAACCTGTGGTGCAAACAAACGACCACTTCTCGTAAATCCTCCAGGTCCTCCCACATTACCCACAGCCGAACCAACTGTTACTGGAGTCTTATTTGACGAACCAATCGTCACTGGAGTATGATTTACTGATCTGGTCTGATTCTCTGGCCTTCTATTTCTGCAAAAAAGCATTGTCATATTGCCACGGAATTGCTCTACTATTCTAAAAAAGTATTTCACTAGAAGCAGCAATGGTGGTAGGAGTACTGATAGTTACTGGAGCATCAATAATCACGGGAACACCAACAGTCACCGGAGCAGATATGGTCATGGGCGCAGCTACGGTCACAGGAGTAGCAATAGTCACAGGCGCACTAATAGTTCTTGGAGCATGTACAGGACCTTCTGACAGTGTAAAGTAAATGGTAACAGTCGATACGTCTTCACGGTCTTTCACTACCCGATCAAACTGTAAACAACCTTCATTCATCAATTCCTGGATACCTTCTTTCAGTTTCACACAGTCGTTTTCATGATTACCACAATCTGAACAATTCTTGTCACATCCCGGGAATACTCCCCCTCTAAGCAGACGTTCCTTCACTACAAACAACGAAGTCTGAACATCATTAATATCGTCTACCAAGTTCAAATTTTCCCAATCTTCGACACCATTTACTCTAGGCCCTCCATGCTGAGGCATAAGATTATTCACCATATTCGGAGTAGGAGCAAAGTTAACCGTCTTGGCATCAATCAAATCTTGAACTTTATGGTGAAAAGCCCGACAATTCTCGATGTGGTGCCCTGGCGCACCAGAATGGAAATCACAACGGACATTAGCATCATAACCAGCGGGAATCCTTGTTAATGGAGCCATAGTGCGAAGTTCAACAAACTTTAACCTGAGCAGTTCAGGGAGTAATTCAGCATAAGTCATTGGCAACGGATCAAAATGACAATATGGCATTCTTTGTCTTGGTTGGAATTGGCGTTGTTGTTGTTGTTGTGGTTGTCCTCTTTGTTGTTGTTGAGGTTGGGTTGCTGGAATAGTCACAGCAGCAACTTGACGATATTGTTGTCCTCTGTTTCCATTTCTCTGATTATGTATAGCATTTGTCTCACCCTCTCTCCTTCTGGGTGCCCCTGAAAATAGTTTCTTAGCACTCGAAGAACTTGAAGAACCAGGGTCTTGGATTTTTCCCGCTTTGATAAGACTTTCAGTTCTTTCTCCGCAAATCACAACATCCGAAAAACTACCAAATGGGCAACTTCCCATACGATCCATGAATACACCTTGCAGGGTTCCAATGAACATATCAGTCAATTCTCTCTCCAACATCGGAGGTTGTACTCTCGCAGCTAGTTCACGCCACCTTTGGGCATATTCCTTGAAACTCTCACCGGTCTTTTGAAACAAACTCTTCAACTGGGTTCTGCTCGGAGCCATGTCCATGTTATGCTTGTACTGCCTCAGAAAAGCTTCACCTAACTCTCTCCAGCTTCTGACAGATTCTTTTTTCAAGTCCATGTACCAATCCAAAGAGGCTCCAGACAAGCTGTCTTGGAAAAAGTACATCCACATTTTTTCATCATCAGTATAAGCGGATATCTTCCGGTAGTAAGCTTGCACATGAGTTCGGGGACAAGAAGTGCCATTGCACTTGTCGAAAGATGGAGCTTTGAACTTGTACGGGATCCTCAACCCATCAACTAAACCCATGTTAGTAACATCAAAGCCCAAAGAATTCTGGCACTCCATGGCGCGAATCTTTTCAGCAAGGGCGTCAACCTTTCTATCTCTTTCTTCCGCCTTTCCAAATTCATCATCATCACTGAGAATAGTGAACATATCTTCTTGCTTGTCAACCAAATGAGAAGGATGGTGAATTGGAACACGTGCCGCTCGAGCATTAGCAGCCTCTGTAATGATGGGTTGTCCATTGATTCTAATACCACGCAATTCGTCACCAGTAGCATAGTTGTTGACAGGGCTGGTAGCAGCAGCGGTGTCATTGACAGGGGTTCCTTCTGGCGGATTCTGACCGACAGGGGGAATCACAGTTTCTTGTCTCTGGACCAAGGCTCGGAGTTCCTCTTGCCCTTGCACTACCCCTTGCATCATACTCATGAACTGGGCCATGTTGGTCCTCATCTCTGCTAGCTCTGCTTGAAATTGATCCATGATCTTCTGTTGATTCTGCCTTGTTGCGTAACGGTGCGGACGATACTCAGCAATCCTGCCTGAAACGGGAACAAGAATAAGAAATCCTCTTCAAGGACACCTGTAATGATGCAAGAATGACATGTGTATGATGTGTATGCTATGTTTTATCATTTCTCAGGTATTCAAGAGTCTCGTCCACCTTTGAAAAATGGCAACCTGCACCCGTAAGTGGAACATAAACAACAAAGAAGCAACATACAATGGACGGCAAGCAAAAGTGAAACATCAATAATCTCATCCATGGACATAAGAAATAAGGTTCATACAAACATAGTTCAAGCAAAGATTCAGTTCATCAGTGTAGAACAAGGAATCCCATCCAACAATCCTGGAGGTGATTCTCAAAGGAAACAACAAGACAAACTAGGGAAGTCGTCCTTCAGGAATGAGAGTCTTCAAATACTGGGACTGATCCATCAATCGGTCACACTCTGTACACTCAGGTAGAGGGGTGAGCTTCTCTTTCAGTTGCACTCTGAGTTCAACAACTTCCTCTCGGAAATGAGATGCACGGATGTCACTTCCTCTGAGCTGGATCTCTGCTGCATGCCTCAGATCTACCTCTTTCTTCAACTGAGTATCTTTGTCCTTAAGCTGTCTTTCCAAGTCTCGTATCTTCTTTTTGTAATTGACTTCCGCTCTTTGTAATCTCAAGCGTTCATGGTGTTCTTCATCCAACATTGTTTCTATCTCATCATAGGACCTCTTTTTGTTTCTTGATCTACTAGAACTTTCACCTTGCACTCCTTTGAGTTTATGGGCCAAATTTAGCCTATCAGCTTTTGCTTTGTAAAACTCCATTCGGATCTCTTGTTCATTTTCTTTCAACTGGCGATTCTTCATTAAGGCTCGTTTGTAATACTCAGTAGGCACGCTCTCAGAAAGGATCAAAGGCGGTTGCTCCTATAATGGTTCCATCCGGCCATATGGTAGCAACAAAGTCCAAACTCTTTCCTTGACCCACTCAGTGTAAGCATGCATAACAATTGCAAACTTCCTCCCTAAAACAGAACCATCTTTTATACCAATATTCTCCCAAGCTTTTCCCACTTGCTCCAATCTTGCTGGATCCCTCCGTTTCTCAAAGTACACATTTTCAGCTATCTCGACATCTTGCGGCCTTTCATTCATGACAAAACCCAACTGACGGAGAGAAAGAACCGGGTTGTAGTTGATGTAACCCGTAGTTCCTATGAGTGGAACATTGCGAAACTCTCCACAACTCACAATGACGTTGCGCACATTAATCCTATAAGCTTACCACTTGATATCATAAGATGTGAGCGACATGATCCTCTGAGTCCATTTGTGAGTATTCTGAGTATCCACAAACGGTCCATTGGTTGGTAGAAAAGACAAGAACCACTTGAGTAGCAACGGGAGACAACATATGATAGCTCCACACTTACCATACCTGTTGTATATCGCATAATAGGTGTCAGCTAACAAGGTAGGCACCGGGTTTCCTCCAATGAAAATAGTGATTGCTGCCAGGTCCACGAAACTAGGCATACTAGGGAACAGAATAACTCCATAAATCATGACAGCCAACTGAGCGTTGAAAGCTACCCAATTTCCTTTCTTTGCTTCTTCCTTAGCCATCCTTACCAAGAACTTCAAGGATAAGCCCACAACATCACCGCTTGGTTTCCAATTATCGCTCACTTCCTTGATGCTCAAGTACAGAGCCTTAGCGACAACTTTGAAATCCACCTCCTTTGGCACATCCAGGAAAGGTACTCGATTTTTGATTCGGACATTCATAAGAATGGAATACTCTTCAAGAGTGGGAGCTAGCTGGTAGTCCTAAAAAGTAAAGCAACGAAGCTCCGGATCATAGAACTGTAAGAGAGTCTGCAGCGGTACCGGGTCAACCACCATCTTCAACAATGCCAAGATATCCCCATACTGATCATCAAAAGCTTTCTGGTTACGGTCGGTCACGAGATTACCCAATTCTTCCAAAGATGTCAACGGCTCACGGTAAAAGCTGTAGGTGCAAGTCTTCCTCTTCAACTCTGGAATGGCAGCCATCTCTCGGTATGAACAGACTCCTGAATAAACCTAAAAAATGATATGCATATGCGAGTTAACTTTTTTCTTTTTTATGCATTATATTTTTTTTGAAAATAAACATGCTATGATGCAAAATGATGAAACAATGGTTGGTTGGCTGTGTATCTCAAGGCACAGGATCAGAACTTCAACATGAATTCGGAACCGGGAACCATAGAACACAGTCATTAACTTAGAACCCATATTTCAGAACCAACGGTCACTAACAAGAACCAAACAAAAGTCACCAACAGGACACGGTCACCAACATAACAAGTCACCATCAGAACAAGTCACCATCAGAACAAGTCACCATCAGTACCTGTAAATGATTCATTCCCGCCCCACTCACGGGTGTAATCTAGGCCAGGGTAAGGTCAAGAGAAACGCCGGATAAACAATCCTTTCAAGAATATCATCATATGCACACCAGGTGTATGCAACGATAATACCCTATCAGAATCTAAACTACTCGTGATACCATGTTTCGCTAAGTGGCGCCATACCACTCGCTTCCCATGAATCACTCTATTCCTAGGTGTCCTAAAGTTCACTCATAGCCTGTGTATTGGGCCTTTTACCTCTTGTGACTCCCACCCAACAGCGAAACAGATACACAGCCAACACAGTATGCATGAAACAGTAAAGCGAACATAGGATGCAATGCAAGCAGATAAGTATGCAAAGCAATAAATAAATAACACACAATAGACAATAAACAAACAAACGCTAGGAAAGGCCCACTAGGGAAAATAAATCCCCAGCAGAGTCGCCAGCTGTCGCTCCCCGGATTTCCCGAATCCAAGTACAAACGCGAAAAAGTGTGGCGCGGAAAAAGAGTAGAGTCGCCAGCTATGTACTTTTATCCCAAGAGGAGGGAAAGGTAGTACTACATAACCAAGAGGGAACGGATAAAACAAAGTCTCGAACCAAAGAAAACTGAGTAAGGGGGCCGGTTACGTGAAGGGAAGGTTATCGCACCCCTTCACGTCTGTGTTACTCCACATGATCCACGCTTGCTATTTATGTCTAAAGTATGTGTATAAAAAGTCCTATATGCGATGCGAAAGAGAGAAAATCAAAGTAGGGAAAAGAAAGAGTTATTGCTCGCACAGGCCCTACCCTGCTGCATACGTATCTCGAGAAGGATTGAGAATTAGAGCACCGTAGCTCGGCTAACCTACTTTTGTTTGTTTTGTGTTTTTTAGATGAACGACGTTACTACGCAATCTACCGGATGCTCGACCTTTGGAGACTTACTCACATGTAGTAGAAGGAGTTAACGTGTTCTTAAGAAAAGGAAAATCAAAGAGTTTGTTTGTGTTTTAGGAATGCTCATGCAAAAAGGAAGTCATAGACGAAGGAACCGTGCTACCTTAATTGACATGCAAACGAGAGACTATACGAAGCCTAGCAGTCCTATGGGGAGAAGATCACACCACACAAAAACATATAGCATAAAGTAAACGCACCAACAAGGGGGCTCAAACATACATGGGTAGGGCTTTAGTCAAGAGGGGTCATATCAACCTCGACAAACAAGCCATGGAAAGGTAATCAAATGGGCTCTTAACCAACTGACATTGAACGTCAGGGTGAGCAGATCAAAAGGATAATGAGGATAAGACCTCATAGTTCTTAACCCTGGACAGGGTGAGCTCATGACAAAGCATGGGGGTTCAAAAAGATGAAACCCTCTCCACTGACTGACCGGACAAAAGATCTTGGGCTTTTGTTCTGAAGCATCGACACGTAGTGCGAGCATAAAGAATGACACACTGAATAACGGGGGATTGACTACTAATCCCTTTTATCCGTCAATTGCCTCTTCATGGAGGTCTTTAGCACTGGTGCCTCCTCTTGGAGATTTTTGGGCACAAAAGTAAACACACAAAAACATTGCCTCCTATCGAGGTCTTCCAGCTAAGAAAGCGGTAAAATACTGCAAAAATGTAAAAGGGATCAAGAGATCTACCACACTGATAAAGATCCGAAGTAACAACAACTAAAGAAGCAAGAAACCCAAAGATCTCTCAAGCAAGCATCATCAAAGAAAGCAAGTCAGCAAAGCAATCAGAATAAATCTCCAAATGGTATCCCACAAATAAAGTGGAATACCAAGCAAGATATCTCTTCAAGAGTCATGTGAGCCCTTACAAAAAACTCAACAAACAAGTTAGAATAACAAGATGGGGTGCAATCAAGAGTTGCACCAAACAGAAGAATCATAGCAACAACAGTGTCAGGTAACAGTGCACGGATGCAATAGAAAGCATGTCATAACAAAGCATGAATGATGAAAGGAGGATACAATAGCATCAAGTTAGAAGTAACATCAATTCAATAAGTGTCTCAAGAACTTAACTCAACAAGATCAAAGCAAAAGCACTAAACATCCAAAGATGCATCAAAGTCAAACAAGTCAACATACAAGTTCAAAGCGCTTCAACTTCAACAATGAGTCATAAAAGGTAAAGGCATGAGGCAAGGGTCAAGGATTAGACAATCAAGCACACAAACAGAACCAAATGACTCCTAAAATATCAATCAAAAGTTATTTAAACCCAACTTAGCAAAGTGGAAGTCAATCATGTCCAAAGCACCTCAAAATGCGACAAAAGCATTATAGACAAGTTCATGCAATTATGTGTCAAGATGAATTGTTGGTGTAAGCCCTAGAGGCCAATACTTTGGGTACTTGTATCGAATTATTTATTAATAATAAAAGGCTTTTTCTTTATTACGTTTGTTTAATAAAGTCTCTAGAATAGCTAGTCTGTTTAATGTATCAAGTATGACTTAATCATGAGATCACATTAAACATAAGGACACTATTCTTAAAGTATCCGTAGTCGAGCTTTAGTGTGAAGTGGGATAACATTAAAGCATTAAGACTATTATGTTTGTAGACTGATGATCACATCTCATGGATCATGGATAAAGAGTTATCAAGTCTTAAACATAGGTATGAATATTAGGAGTAATATTTATACCGGATTGACCCGCTATGAGAATACTATATAGAAAGTTATGCAAAGTGTCATAAGTTATTCTCATGGTGATAATGGTGTATACCACTCTTCGACCTGAAACCACTATGGACCCTAGATGTAGAGTCAAGTGCTTTATTGTTGATCCAACATTGTCCGTAACTGGATAACCATAAAGACAGTTGATGGGTACTCCACGAAACATGCTGAGGGACATGAGTGGCCTAGATGGAATTTGCCCATCCTACATAACAGGATAAATGTCTATGGGCCCAATATTGAACTGGACAAGGATGACACGGTCTATGCCTTGTGTTCAATATAGACATAAGGGCAAAAGGGTAATTATACACACAAGTATTATCACAGAAGGAATTGTCAGATCACTTGACATTTTCGTGTCTTGGGTAGCAGTGATGTGTTGCTAGATACCGCTCACTGTTTATTATATTAAATGCATGATTTAATATAATTGCCAACGTCACGAAAACCTACAGGGTCACACACAAAGGACGGATTGATGAGAGATTAAGTAACTAAGGAATACCGTAAGGTACGGTGCCCTTAAGTGAATTATAGAACATCGTAAGGTACGATGTACTTGAGTAGAATACGAAATATGGTAAGGTACCATGGGCTTAAGTGATTTTGGGCATATTATAAGATATGGGCCAAAATACACTTAAGTGGGCTTTAAGCTTAAAGCCCACACAAGTGGTTCTATAAATAGAACCCTTGTGCAGAAGCATTCAGCGCGGTTGCATTATTTTCGTTTTCTCTCTCTCTCTCTCTCTCTCTCTCTCTCACTCAAAGCCTTCATTCGTACCAGCTAGCACTGAGATTGAAGGAATCCGTTCGTGTGGACTGAGTAGAGACGTTGTCATCGTTCAACGTTCGTGATCGCTTCGTGGATCTGCATCAAAGGTTTTGATCGTCACAAGAGATCTGCACCAAAGGTTTCAATCGTCACAAGAGGTAAATATTCTATCACTAATCATGACCATTCGTAAGGATCTCTAAAGGCGAAAAATTTAATTTCCGTTGCGTTTTGGACCGCAATTCTCCTTCAATGATCATGGCAGCAAGGTATGCACATCATAAGCATTTCAAATGAGCTATGTAATCAATATGCAAACCTCCAAGTTCATATCATAAGCATAGATCACTTTTGGACCAAAATCAAACAAAGTGTATCATGAAACTCTAATGCGTCTTTCATGCTCAAATGAATGCAAAAAGGAGCTCATTATGAATAAATGGACAAAAACTTGATAGAAGCATCATAGAACAAGGGAGAACACATGTGCAAAGGCACCAAACCAGAATCAAAGTGTAACCACATGAATCATGCTATTAAAGTTCACAAAAGCTCGCAAAAACAACCAAGGATAGGAGGCCTAAACCTCTTGTCAAACAAATGCATCAAAAGGGTATCAAAACTCAAAGTCAGGGGGCAAGGCTCCACACATCAAGACATGACATACATACTAAAACATGTGCAAAAGGATTGGTTTCAACACTCAAAGGAAATGGCACAAGTGCCTCATGCTAAGCAAGCATCAAAATAGGGACTAAAATGTAAACATCAACTTCAAAAATCCAAATCAAACTAAAAATGCATCCTAAATTCATGGGAATTTAACACAAGGTTCCACTAAACATATATAAACATCATGCAAAAAATCAGGAACATCCAAATTCATTTGATATGAAAACAAAATTCGAGAAATTGAGAATGCAAAAACACATCCAAAAACGCAACATTTAAATTTATGTGCCAAACCTTATCAAAATGACATAGAAAATAATCAAACCAGTTACCACATCTTAGTATCATGTATGAGGATGGTGTGTGAAAAAGCTTGGGTCATAATGGTTAAAATATGGTATTTCATGAAGGTTTGAATGCAAATGGTCAAAAATGCACATAAATGAATCAGAAGTTCATATTAAATTCCATGTGTCATGAAATAATTGGGCAATGGTACCAAAAAATCAAGGACTCATCAGGGATCACTCAACAATAACTTCAGATTTTTTTAAGTGTTTTTGCTATTTTTAAAAAATAAAATAAAACGGGGTGAAATATGTACATGGCATGTAACACATATGCAACAAAACCAATTGGTCACACAAGTCACTTAAGTGACTAAATAAAATAAATAAAAACGAAAATCAGAAAAATCATGGGCCTTTGGATCAAAAGAAAAGTCAACAAGATCTAACGGCTATGGGATCGTCTTCTTCCTCAAGACATTCCGGCCGTGAACAGTAGCGCCAGTGGGATTCCGGCCACCTCTGGCGCCGGCCTCCTCCACGCGCGGCCCAGAAATTCACGAAAATGGGGCTACCCCCCCTAAACCATATGCTAGGAACTCAAAAATCATATTAGTTTTTCATGAATCCTCACCAATCTCTCAAATCACAAACAAAAAGTTTGAACATCAAAACATTAAATCAAGATTTCTCACTCAATATTGCATCATTTTAAAAAGTAAACACATCTACATCATCACCATAGCATGTAGTTTCATTTAGGCATAAGAAATGAGCAAAATAAGAGGGTCGAAATTTGAGTTATCGGAAATGGCGCCTTCTGAGACTTCAGTATGGTGATGAGATAAGCTCCAGAATACCTCCCTTGAACTTCTATGAATGTTTTCTACCTTTGATTGTGCTTGAAACGGTCCAGATCTTGAGATTCAAGAAGCAACCTCCATTAAAGCTCTGTTTAGAAACTACTTGGAATGGCTCAGATGAAGGGTGGTTTGTGATCCTTAGAGTGTGTAGATCAAGAATATGCTATTGGTTTTCATTTTCCATGGATGCATGGAGAGGTTTGATGAAAATCAAGTATGAGATGATTTTTGGAAAGTGAGGTTTTCAGTGTATATGGAGGTTGCACGAATTAGGGTTTTTCTTAATGATATTTTCAGAGTTTATCCCCTGATTTTTGTGGCTTGGTGGGCTCAAATGAAAGAGTTTCAAGTCCATGATCATTTTGGCTATTTTTGGAAATACCCCCTTATTTGCACATGACCACCCTTGTTTAATGCACTAATCCTTTTTTGAGACTTGATTAATCATGATTATATGAAAGAAATAACACAAAATGATGTTTTTTTGTCAATTTTGCAAAGGTGCAATTTTTGTGCATGCATGACTTTTCCACACATGTGGGAATGCATGGGCTCAAATTCCAAGGTGGATTTGGCCCAAAAAACAATGCTGAATAAATTCCCAATGATTGGCATGTGAGAATATTCCATGATGTCATCTTGTGTCCTTTTGACTTTTCATGCAAGAAATCTTGAAAAATGACTTGCACCATTGATGAATCATGCAAAATTATAGGTCATTTTGCATGCCATTTTGAAGTACTTCTCAAAACAAAACCATAGCAAAAAGAGCCACACCAATTGGACTTGTCAACCTCAAGTTATGCCTTTTTAAAGCCTTCATGCACACTTCATCATTCGAGAACCATAACTCTTCAACCATTCATCATATGGCCTTGAAATAGGACTCTTTGGAAAGGGGAGACAAAGATCTACAACTGTCATGTCTGAGAAAAATTCATTTGGAGCTTCCTTGGTGATGAAAAATGTTAAATGATCTTGGTACATCAGCAAGCTCGCTAGGCGAGTGAGGTAGCGAAGGGCTCGCTAGGCGAGCACTCAGCGAAGTTCTAGCGAACACTCCCAGACTTGAATAAAAGCATAGCTAGCACTTACTCGCTAGGCGAGCATCCAGCGAGCAGGTAGCGAGCAATTCCAGTAGCAACATCATCAAGGTTTGCTGGAGCGAATGAGGAAGCGTGGGTTTCGCCTAGCAAAGGACTGCTCGCCTAGAGAGCATGACAGTTCAGGAAGTTTCTTCTGGGCGCAGGTGACTCTGGTGGCTTATTTCAGGGCTCGCTAGGCGAACCATTCTGCTCGCCTAGCGAGCATGACAGCTCAGGAACATCTTTCCAAATTTGGTAACCTGTGCACTGGACCTTTGTTCCTTCAAGATTAATGTTTTGAATGATGAATAGACCCCATTTGAACATGTTGGAAGTATCTCAAGTCATTCCCTAGCCATTTGACCCTCAGTTGACCAACAGTTGACTTTTGACTTCACAGTTGAATTTTGAACTGTACCGAGCCCATTAAGCTTGATCCTTTGAAGAAAACCTCTGAAAATGAAACCCTAGCTCCCAAGATCTCTTACAACATCCATAAGACCTTCAAACCAAGAATGCATCTCAATCCTTGAGGAACCCTACTTTGACTGCTTCAGTAGACCAAGGTTGACCAGAGGTCAAACCCCCTTGATACCCAGATGAATACAAACTTCCTTGAGTGTTGAGAAAAACCCTAGTTGATGCATAATTTCCCTTGTGTTGACTGATCATTCAGATAGAACCCACAAAAGTGACTTGGATGATATCCAAGCTTCTTGGAAGATACACTCTTGGAGATAATTCTGATTGACATGATGAAATGCAATATGAAATGTTAAATGACCTAAAATGAATGCATGAATGAGGAGGGAAAATTTGAGGTGCTACAACGGTCAATAGCCTTCCAGTTCTCCACTTCAGTTTCCAGCAATTTAATAGCCTTGGCTCGTTCCAGACCAATATTGGAAGCCTCGACAAGCCTTTGATCGACAGAGTCCAGGTCACAAGCCTTCAATTCCTCTTTCTCTTTCTGCGCTGCCTCAAGTTTTAGTTGCAACCAATTCATTTGCTGGGTCCAAGTTAGGATGTCAATCTCTAGGGTCACCAATTTATTCTTTGCTTTGGCTTTTTCCTCTAACTCAACAACTTGAGTTTGAGAATCGGAAACCAATCCTTGGTGTTCACGCAAAATAACAACTCTCAGCTCGACCCGTCTACCACTTTCTTATTTCTGCCTTACCACTTGGACAATTTGCTCAAGTAGAAGTTAAAGATCCAAGACAACATCAATCGGGCTTGGAACTTCAGGCGTACTTAGTTTCACTATGAACCCTTAAATCTCGAACATGGTAATGGGATCATCTGTGATAGTCTAAAGGAAATCGATGTTGGCAAGTTTAGACTTCAACACCCCAAACAACTCATCAAAATTGTCGAGTTGACCATTAGAGGAGTTCGGGATAAATTAGAGAAACCTTATTGTCTATCAACGAGTCTCTTCAAAGCCTCAACAAGATTATCTTATTTCTCAGCAACTATTGAAGCATTCAAGGTGGAGGCAGACACTTCACTAAGACTTTATAGGGAGCGAGATCCTGGAGTTGGAAAGGAATGAGTGTGTTCTTGAAAGCCACCATGAGAAGGAGACCCTGCAAGTGGCTGCATAAGGTTAGGCCTAGGAACTTCAGGAGTCTTCTCGACATGAGCACCCATAAATGTTCATTGGGGAGAACTGGTTCTCATAAGAGCCTCGGAAGTTAGAACCTTAGCTTGTTGGTTTGTGGGAGTGGATATAGTTGCGCTTCGATTTTGTTTTTCATCTAGAGATTTAGTGATTGGATTGTTAGTATTCACCATAGTGGATTCCAAAATCCGACCACCAACTGGGATTTCTTGGTCGATTACACCACCATTACCAGCGTCATTGTGCAGGTTATCAGAAGGATTGGTTGTCGAAGGAGAAGTGTATTTGATGCTTGAGTCTTCAGAACGACTGTTGGGTTTAGTTTGTTGAGGGTTGTAGCTTTCAGTGTTAGTATCGACCTACTGCAAAAACAAAAGTTGAATCATTATGTCTCAACATTAAAAAAATAATAATAATAAAAAGGTGACGTTACCTGTTCAATTTCTCGATGGGGATCCGAAGGTGTTGTTTCAACTTTTCGAATGGGTTACTGGGAGATGTTTCAACTTCTTTTCTTTTTATTCAGAGGTGGTAGTTCATTCTCTTCAGTGCCATCATCTTCGAAGATTGTCAAAACCTCGGTCTTTATTCTCTTCTTCTTCTTCTTCTTCCCGACAGAAGCTTCACCTTGAGTTGCGTTCAACTCTGGGGGTACAACGCTGGCCTTAGAAATATGGATGCATGCATTCTATGTTGGTAGTGGAGGAACGATAGGAGTTTGTTGTCCATCACTAATTTTAAAATCACTCTCTTTTTGGGGAGACTAACGAAGTTGAACAATATGAGTCAAGAATAAAATTAGTTTAAACAAATGAGAGTAAAAGGTACAAACCAGAATCTCGTCATCAGAGGAATCATCGAAATTCATATCCTAAATCTCTTGGCTTCGATGTTCTTTCAAAAGTAGAGGCATTTTTTGTTTTCTTACCCTAAGAAAGAAGTTGTGGGTCAGTAACATCGACGAAAACAAAAAAAAAAGGAATAATTGAAGGGGTTAGTTTTTACCCTTGGAGCCCTTATAGTACTGATGCCCTCAGATCCAGCAGTCGAAGCCTTTGGATTAATGGGAATACCTGCAAAGGGGAATAAAGAACGTGTTATCCTAAAAAGATCCAAAGTGAAATAGAAAATTAGTTCGAGACCATTTGACAAAACATACCTCTTTCTCTCAAGAAGGAAAAAACATCACCTAAACATTATACCATGAGAGTATGGTATGGCATACTCTGCCAATCGATAGCCCACCATTCCTCAAACTCTCGAGTACAATGATAAGAGAGTGTGTAGTCAAAAACATGAAGGAAAACTTCCTTCTTTTTGTAATATATGTGGTTGCCTTTAAGCCACTTATCAGTAGCCTTGTCAGTAGAGCAGAAGAAGGCTTCACCTATGGGAACGAAGCATTTGGGAATTAGCTAGCTCAGTCCAAACTTCATGGTTACCAGGTTTGGTTGTTAGGGAGCCACCCTCAAGCCTGTCTTAGTAGCAGTAAGTATCATCCATAAAACAATGGAATTGAAGCAGGTAAATAAAGTGTTGTGTGTTTCATCATCTTCTTGTCGGGAAGGATTAGGGAAAGGTTTCCTAAACTAGTCAGGACCATGTTGTCGACTGGAAAAAAGTTACATCGTTGAAGTAAAGGTTTTCCCCCTATAGAACATCTGGAAACAATCTTCAAAAATTTATAAGGAGACCACCTTTCCATTGTCGGGAGTAAGCTTAGCCAGCCTAAGCTCTTCCACCCCCACTTTTGGGTTAGGAGGGACCTTGGTTTTCAGAGAAGGTTCAAAAGTCGCATTGAGCCACATTTGTAAAAGCCAAATAGGCCCACCTATATGAAATTTGTGGGGGTTCTCTTTCCTTTTCACGTATGCAACAACCAATCATATGGATTCGTAGAGGCCCATGAGGATTGATCTGCTAAGGCATATTTTTCTCCCTTCATGGAGTTGGGCAACTTAGGGAACATGCGTCATTGATACTTGAACAGGTCGAGCGTAGAAGACATATCTAGAGAGTCAGTAGGTGAGGAAGGCAATATGTTCTTGGTCAGTTATTCGATTTGACGAATCTCAATGGTCTTTCATAAAGGAGTTGTAAGCATCCCTAGAAAAGATGAATGAGGGTTTGGTCTTTGTTATTTTTTAGGGATCGAAATCCTCTCCAGTTGGTCGAAGGCCAACTATGGCAGCGATGTCGAAAAGGATGAGACTTACCATACTACTAGGAAAATCAAACATGTTAGTTGACATGTCCCAGAAACACATGGGAGAAACGAGCATGTGAGAGATGTAAGAGGGACCCACTCTTGATAGTTGGATTAGGACAAAAAAAAGCCTAAATCCCTCTAAAAGTGTTGCTTCTTTTACTCAACCATGTCCAACCACTTCACATATTCATCGTCATCAGTTGGAGGAGAAGAGTGAAAAATCGGTTCTTGAAGAAATTAAATTTGAAAGGTTTGTCAAGAAACACCACTGGTTCATAATCAGGATAAGTAGGGAATAATATTTGCACCACTTGAGGTTTCTTGATTTATTTGGGTAATGGTCCCATGAGCGCATGCGCTTTACCAGCAAAAATGTAAGGAATGTTGGCAGAATGATATCATATCTTATGTCCTTCCTCATCCATGGGAGGTTCAAGAACATAAGTGCGGTCATTGATCTATAAAGGTAAATATATTTCAACAACGAAAGTTGGGTGTTGCTTCGTTGAAAACGCCATTTGTAATGGATGGAGTTGTAGAAAAGAAATTAAGAAATAAGAAGGAAAGCTAGAATTTTTTTTTGGTGCTTGAGTTTCATAAAGTTGGGAATGAGAAGAAAGTGTTGAAGACAACACGTTAAATACCCAAAGGAAAAACAATTCAGTTTTCTCCCTAAGTGATTTCAGCCACACAACATGTATGAGTCGACAAATTGCGCCATAAAAGCCATGAGGAAAGATGAAATGGAATTGAGATCATTTTTAATGATTTCATTTTCATTTTAAGCTCCTAGGAAATATGAGATGATCATCATGGATTTGCACACACGTATGTGACGTGACGTTTTTGTGAAAAGTGGTCATAATGGCCACATTAATAATTAATTGCCTTGATGTTTTATTGGTGTGACGTGTACAGAGTGAACAATTTCAAAGAGTTCCAAAAATTTCACATTTCTTCCATTTGATCATGATCGAAATTGACCTTTTTTGGGGGCATCTATTGGCATGAGATTTTCTACTTAGTAGAAAAAATCAAGTAAATGTTGCATTTTTGAATTGATAAGTGTTAACATTGATGAACACGAGACGACAATGGTGAGACATCGACTGAAACTTCTCAACTGGCATCTTAAGATGTAGTTTGGAAGAATCTCAAGAGCACATCTTGAGAATTAGTTGAAGGAGTCTAAGGAATAGACCTAAGTAACTACTCGACACCATGTCGAATATGGGACTCTAGGCGTTCGGTGACTACCTTCAACAAGCAAGCAGTTAGAGAACGTGGGATAATGGTTTCAACAGTTTCAAGGCCTTGACATCGTGGCAAGATGTGGAGACCTGAGTTGCATGTATTCGAATGATGTGTCAATTTTTATAGAGTTAAACTGTCAAAGGCAGTTATTCCTAGTTTAATGTATATAGTAGACTCATGTGTTGTAATAATGGTTCACAAATTTTCACGTACATTCTCTATAGAATTGGAGTACTCAAGTCAAAGAGAGGAATAGTTTATGAGTAATTATGTGAGTTTGCGTCCCTTTTTCTTTGTACTTATTATGTTTCCTTAATTAAGACACCTTTTATTTCTTGTCATTTACTTCATTTCATATAATGTTGTTTATTTCAAGTTCTTTTTACTTTAATTTAAGTTTTATTGTCTTTAAAGTTTACTTTCACATTGTCTGTAACTAGATATTTGTAGTTACGTCTTACACTTACGTCACAGTAAGAGTTTTCACACAAAATCGATCCAGATATTTTTTGAGTTAATGTCAAATACTTTTAAACTCATGCGAACACCTTGTTAAAAGCATATCACCTGCAAAACAAGGTTCCACAAATTACTCTTTAATCATCAAGAAATTACACAAATTAAGCAGGGACTGATTTTACATTAAGGTCCTACAGGTTTCACATTAATTTTTTGTCTATATGGATGATTTGGTCTTAAGAGGGACTGATTTTAAAGAAATTACACAAATTAAGACCATATTGAATGACAAGTTCTACATAAAAGACTTGGGAGTTCTAAAATACTTTCTAGGTTTTGACGTGGCTAGAACACAAGATGGAATTTCAATATTCTAAAAAAGTATGCTCTAGATTTAACCCAAGATGTAGGTTTAATTGGAGGAAAACCATGTCCTACAACAATGCAACCACACCTACAACTCAAAAAACTTGTTATGGACCAGCCAAAGACCCAATTGACCAAGGCTCAATCCATCTCAGATCTACTTTATTCGACCCAAAGTATAAAAAGATTTCACATACTAAGAGTAAAGTACAATATTTCATCTTCACTTTTATTATACTTATCTTGAATCTCGAACTGAGTTGGGCGTTGGAGTGCTAATAATGTAGTTCACATTGTGTCATCGTAAAGGAGATTGAAGTTATCGTTCAAGATCACCAGTTATCCAATTATCTCCATTTCTGATTCCTAAGCGGAGTTAAATAATCCATTTCCGATTCTTGAAATGAACAAAACTAATGGTCAATCTCTATCTAAATCTATTGCACACAGGTGATTAATTGGAAGAATGTTATATCTCATTCACTCCATGCCATAGATTTCTTATGCAGTAAGGGCCAGTTCCTTCATGTCCCTATTGAATAGCATATTCTGGTAGGACTGCAATTATTGAAATATATTAAGAATAGTCCAGGCCAATGATTGCTCTTTAGCTCATCATATACATTTTTCCTCAAAGATTTCCGTGATTCTTATTGAATGAAGGGCATGTATTGATATTAGGAGATCCATAGCGGACATTTGTTTCTTCCTTAGCAATTCATTAATAAGTTGGAAAAGTAAGAAACAATTCGTAGTGACTAGATCACCATCAAAGATAGAATATAGAGTATTGGCTCGGGCAATATGGTGAAGACAATGACTTCTCTACTTGCTAAGCGATTTTCAAATACCACATCAAATGCCAATCCTTATTTGTTGTGACAACAAATCAACTCGACAATATTTCACGAAAGAACAAAGTATATTGAGATAGACTGTCAATCTAATATTTCATGAAATGATAAAACATATAACATATTTAGATAGACCGAAGGAGAAGGAAAAATCAATTAGTCTTGGAATTGACAAAACCATAACTGAGCCTAACCAATTTATAAAACAATTAGAAAAATTATTATGAAGCTTTTGTTATTAGTTACTATATAAGTAACTTGCACTTATTGTAAAATTCAGATTAATGAATTATGAAAAACTTGTTCATCTCTATCATTGTCTCTCTGTTATATCTTCTCCGTGTTCAATTTCAGTTTTAACATTCTCGGGCTTCCGAATTAACAAAAAAATTCTATAGATTACTTATTACATCACAATCTCACAACACATGCATGGCTATTTCATGAGTTTGAGAACATGTAGACCAAATATGAAAATCAGTGATCCCACAACACTTCCTTCAAGAGAAAAGTTTGAGTTCTAAACGTAACTTGTCATTTCCAATTAGAGCGAAGTTGAAAGATTAAGAATTATTGAAGACTTCAATAAGTTCATTAAAATTAGCTTCAATCTCTATTCAATAAATTCATTGATTTTAGTCATAAATCAACTAAGTCATAATTTGCATAAATTCATTGATTTCATTTATGAATAATTTTACCCTTTGTTTTTGTTTTCTACCCAATTCTACGAATAAAAACTATTATGTCCATTCTCCACTCTTAATTTTTTGAAAACAGGTATGCCACCTGCCCGGCAAGTCATTGTATAAAAATATAAGTGTGAAAAGAAAATGGAACTTGTTATGGACACGAAATGAGATGAATATGATTACAAGTTAAGAAACTACCTAAGTAACTTCTAGCTGGTATTATGCATTAGAGTTTCCATTAAACCCCAAAATTAAATTGTTTTTTACTAAACGATATGAATTGATTGTTACCAGAATGAATGAAATTAGATCTTTAGACGCAAAACGAAGCAAAAGATATTTAGTCCATACTGGTAACTAAGAAATGCAATAGACCCTACCACACAAATGCAGTGCACGTGTTTGCTGTGAAAACTTCTGATAAGTTACAAGAGTAGGTTGGCCAACCTATAGTATACTTTATCTTCTGTCTCGCCACACGTACGTCCAGCAGTTCCATGATCAATCCTTGTTATATTAATTGTTTAATACATTTAAAATATAAATTTGTTCTAATAATAATTACTAGAGACAGTAAAATTATAATGATTGTGAGGTTGTTTTCACTATTTGGTATAGGATATTTAGATGGTTGAGGAAGTTTGTTGTTTTGTCTAGAGATATTTAGACTTTTTTTCGGGTGTTTGTGCTTCGAGTTGAGGCTTTATGACTAGAGGGGGATGATGATGATTTGACACATCGTAATTTGGTCGATTTGGAAAATTATGAATGATATAGTTTTTTCAGGCTCTCCAGTGACATCAAAGGACGTGGAAGACATTAACATCATTTTGACATGGAAATGGTGTCTTGGTAGGTATGTGAAAAACTCGTGTGCCTTCTTGACATGGCTTAAAAATCCTATCCTATTTTTGAGTTAACAACAGGGTGAGTGACTTCGACGTCCCTTGGTTATGTTTTTGTTGTGTCTTTTGTGAGTTTATTGCTCTTTTGTGGATATTTCTATGGGTTTTGATCACCCGCCTGGTGATTGGGGTGTTTCAATTAGTTGTTTTTGATGTTTTCTGTAGTTTCTTAGTCTGAAACTAGTACTCCTGGTGCCTTTTCTCTTGCACGTCCCTTGTACTTTGGTCGGAAGTGCCTCCTATTTTCCTTTCAAAAAAAATTATACATATAAAAGATGGGGTGAAGAATCACAAAATTACAACTAAGATCAAAGCATAAGACATGCCATTATACAACTAAGACCAAATGAATAACAGAAGCAAAACATACAATAAAGACAATCCAACCAACTAAACAGGTGCATGGGTCCCTACAAATAATAATTCAAACTACTAAAATCCACCTTACTAGTAGCAGGTGAAATGTTAAACCACCAAATCCAATATTGTTATAAGAGGGAAACGATCTAAAGGGGGAATGAATAGATCACAAATATTTTTTTTAATAAAAATTAGTTTTGAAAATCATTTACAATGTCAAGCAAAAGCAATTCCGAATCATTATCGAAAGAATCGAATATACGTATAAACCGTAACAAACGTATATCAATGATGAGAAAGTAAATCAATATGTTTTGTAAAATCACATTTGAACTAAATGACACTATGATAATCAATTTCCAATGAAATTAGAAAATAAAACTTGACTAAGACAATTTATCAAACACTTAGTGTACAATCAATTTATCAAACACTTTGTGGACAATAAACACCAAGCTTATTTCTCTTTGTGTTGATAGTATGAAAATCCAATTGTAACTGTTTGGATTGCAGTTATCTTACAAAACAATTTGAAATAACTCAACACAAACAGAATTTTCAAACTAAGTAATTGCTCAATAAGTGGAGTATCAAAATTATATATATATAGAGAGAGAGAACACAAGGATTTATTTAGGCAGTTTCCTAATTGTCGTAACTATGGGTACGTATGTCCCTAATTCCAAATAGAATTGAGATATGTAATTAACCATTGCAAGAGTTGTATAATAGAGAAAAAATAGCAATTCAAACCCCTAACCACTATGTTTGATGTTGATTCTAACTTCTTCTCTCCCTTTGATCTTAAGCAAGATCAAGTGACCCAAGATTTCCGAGTCGATCCTCCGGTTACCTCTACTCCTCTGATAAAGCCTTGTTCTTCAAAGCTTACACTCGGCTGAATCCAAATTGCAAAATCTTGTCCGAAGCATTTCAAATGATCCTCCGGTTATCGTTACTCCTTTGATAGAAACCCCATTATTCAAAGCTTTCACTCGGCTGATTCCAAATTGCAAAGACTTGTGCAAAACCCCCTAAACTATTCTTAGGGAAAACTCTAACTGATTTTATCAATGAAACCCCCAAAGAATACTCAATTCAATTTGATTACAACATTCTTAAATTGAACCTTATCAATCTTATCTAGATGACATTCAACAAAAATGATTATGTGTAATGGTTGAATGTATGAAGAGAAAATATTGAATATGATGAGAAAGAAAATAACAAATAAAACAGATTTATAGCAAAAATTAATAGTTTTAAAATATTAGAACAAAATGTAATGACTCTAATATGAGTCAATACATAAGCCTGGGAATCAATACATAGACTCTAGGAGTTGATACAATTGAGGTAGAGCGATTGGCTTGCCAAAAACTTTCAGCTGAAGTCGACTCAATCACGGATGAGTCGACTCATACACCTTATGTATCGACCCACACTTCTATGTATCGACACATTGAAGGACAAATTTCTATTTTAAAAATCTTTCAGTATTTATCGACTCATAGATGTAATGTATCAACCCATATATCTTTTTTTCATGAAAAATCATAATTTTGACTTGTAATGACCTATCTAACCTAATTTTAAGTGTCCTAATATGATAATTCACATCTAGACATAGAAAATAAGATTCAAAGTACACAATTACTAAGTGTCCTAGTTTTGACATCATTCAAAATATTTTTTAAGAGGATAGTGCACTCACAAACATCAACAAATCAAATTACATCAAAAGAGCACCAATAAAACAAATACCAAAACCTACATTCAAGTCATTGCAAACACTCAATCCACTCCATACTACGAATAACAAATTTAACAACAGTTGTAAAAAAGATATAACGACGATTGAGGGACCGTGGTAAAGTAGCGTGTGATTGTAAGTGGGCTATGTACAACCAGAGTTTACTGGTCGTGGTACAAGGTGACAAGCACGCTACATATCACCACAGTTGTAATAAACAACTGCAGTGAAATGATTTAAGGTCCTATGTTCAATATCCAACAACGCCATTTAGGGGGGGTTTTAATTTGAATAGCGCGCTTACATATAACCACGGTTGAAACACCCGATCTGGTGAAATGATTTGTTTATTTTAATATAATTTTTCTATTTTACAGAATTGCCAAATTTTTAATCTGTATTTTTTTGAATTGTAAATAGAGTAGAAACAACAACACAAACCATTTGTGAACCACACCTATAGTTGACAACTAAAATGGCTAAAAATTATATTATATCAAAATAAAAAATTGCATTAAAAACAAAATTTTCTATATTACATCAAAACCAAAATGGTACAAAACAATATACAATTCACATATCATTACATTAAATAATATCTACAACATGAGAAACATGTCTTGTCTTTTGGTGTCTGAACTTTAAGCATGTATAATTTCAAATAATAATACTTGTTAGTAAACAACCATATAAATTATAACATATAATAAATTATGAATAAATAATAAAATATATTTACTTGTTAATTTTTCCATATATCTTCTTCTTGATCATTACGAATAACATGCATATCATCTCTATCAACTTCCTCACATGAAGTAGGCACGTGTATTGCGTAAGAATGAGTCGAAGGAATATCAAAACTTAAATCACGATTTCATCACTATGATGAATGTGTTTGCTTGGTGAACAATTGATCATCTTTTGTCAGAATCGTCATTCACATAAAACACTTATTTTTATTTGGTATCCATGATGATTGATTTGGTCATATAAGTTGTCTTGCCAAATTCAACCTGTGTGAATCCTAACTCATTAGTTTGAACATCAATATTATCGCCAACCCATTTGCATTTAAATAAAGGCACTATGAATAAAACATAATCAATCTCCAAAATCTTCTCAATGATCCCAAAGTATGCTCTAGATGCAAATATAGGATTCTTATCTTTCGAACTAGAGAAATACATTGATTTGACCTCAACAATAACCCCACTATTTTTCATAGTACTACGTTCATTTTTTATTTTGTATTAAAGGAAAAATTACTAATGTCGTATGTCTTCTAAGTTACTACATTAAATTCTAGCAAGTATGACAACTCTTTAATTTTTTCGGATGCAATATCATCATTAGAAATCCTTTCATTAAATCAACTTATAAAATTCTTGTTATGCTCTTTTAACAACCACTTGTCACTCATCCGGGGATATTTTTTCCGTGATAATTCTTTTGTGAGTAGATAATTAAGGTTCAACTTTGTCAACGTTACTCAATTATATACAAGTGTGCTTGAAGAACTATATCCCGAGACATTGAAATGACATTTAAACCTTGAGTACCTCTACCTCCATATCTATCAGCATGATGATACTTTGGAATTTCTATAGACTCTAGTTTCAACAAAAAGGTTGAACAAAACTCAAAAACTTCTTCTATGATGTATCTTTGAGTGATCGAAGCTTCCGATTGATGATGGTTCTTCGTATATCCTTTAAAGATATTCATGTACCACTCTATTGGATACATCGACCTTAAATAAACTGGACCACAAAATTTGATTTCTCTTACTAGATGAACAATTAAGTGAACCATAATATCAAAAAATGATGGAGGGAAATACATATCTAATTGAAACAAGATTATTGCAGTCTCATCTTCTAATTCATCTAGTTTTTTGAAATCAAGAATTTTATTACATATAACACTGAAGAATAAGCATAATCTGATTATAGCTACTCTTACATTTTTTTGGTAGGATGCCACAGATAATAGTTAATTATGCAAAATAACATGACACACATATTAAACTTTTCACGTGAATATGCATCATAAACGTCAACATGTTCCACCCACAAAAGTATTAAATCTTCAATTAATGGACTTAGATAAATATCTATGTCGTTTCCAGGTTGTTTTGGTCTAGAAATTATCAAAAGATAACAAGATATACTTGCTCTTCATGTACAACAAAGGAGATAGATTGTGAATCGTGAGAAGAACAAGCCACAAAGTATGGTTAGTACTCAGATTACTAAAGGGGTTCATTTCATTCGCGACAAGCCCAAGACTAAGGTTTCTTGGCTCAAGGACAATACCTGAAAACAACGAATCAATTTTCTTTCATTGCAAAGAATCAGCTACATGGCAAATCTTTCCATCATATTTTATTTCATCTGCACGCCATCTAACATTCTCTGCGTCATCTGCATTAGAAAAAAGTATCTTGAACCTTTGAATCATTGGCAAGTACCATAAAACTTTAGCAAGAGGACGCTTCTTGCTAACATCGTCATAGTCATCACCATTGTTGACCTTTACCTTGTAGCGTGGCTCACCATATTTCAGACATTGAACCAATTTTTCATACTCTTTCTTGTATAATATGCAATCATTACGACATACATGTATTTCGATATACTCCAAATCCATTAGACACAATATCTTTTTGGCCACATAACAACGATCCGACAAATTTTTATCTTATGGTAGTAGTTTTTTAGTAAATCAAGCAATATCGTGAAACTTTTATCCGTCTACACACTTTTTGCCTTCAAATTAAACAATTTTAACACTACAGACAATTGTGTAAAACTTGTGCACCCCTTGTATAAAGGCTCATCTTTATCACTACATAAAGTATCATAATTATGGGCTTTCCAAAAAGAAGAATCTCCAATATCATGAATCATATCTTCTAGTCGATCATCAATATCTTCATCAGCTTCATGTCTTTCTGATGCCACATTTTGATTTTTATCCACTTCACCATGACAAATCCATATTGTATAATTTTGACAAATCCCATCACAATATGAGTGATGGAATATTTCTTTCTTTGGAACTTTTTGATATTCCCGCATACAACACAAGGACAATAAATGAGTTCATTATTGTTTGGAAGATTTTGTTATGGGTATTCAAGGAATTCAAGAACTTCTTTCTCATACACTAGACCTAAACTACCGACTTTCATCCAACTATAATCCATAATAAATTCTGAAATTTATATCAAAAACTTGTAGAATCATTTAACAATACAACAAGACAATAAGTTATAAAACAATCTTAATCTTCATATCATCCAATCACAATAATATATAATATTCCCAACAACATAAAAAGAATCTCAATATCACTCAATCACAACAACACAAATGGCACATTACTGCTACACACAATATTCTCACATACTAATATGATGCATGCGCGCGCACACACACACACACACACACACATATATATATATATATATATATATATATATATATATATATATATATATATATATATATATATATATATATATATATATATATATATTAAAAAACTCTCGCATATATACAACCTACATTCACACAACCTACTAGAGGTTCACACACACTACATAAGAATATGATTCAATCACAACAATATAACATTTAATAACACTGAAACCTAAAACTGAACATGAGTTATCATAAAGGTGAAGAAATAGATATAGTACCGTAAATTGACGAAACGCCCTTTGTGTATGCTCGCACTCGCTTTCGTCGAAGATGAAGAAATAGATAAAGTAAGTCGCATTCGTGTAAATTGAAGAAGAGAACGTTCCAAGAAATGAATGAGAGCTAAAAAGGTGTAGTTTGGAAGTCTGTTCCGCTATCACTTTTGTCTGTTATTTGCTAGGGAACTTGTGTTATGAAGGAAATAAACTAAATATGATATGTTTTAATTATAATGAAACACATTTCACAACGGTTGATAACACCAACCATAGTGAAACATATTAGTTTTAGGTGACATATAACCACGATTGACAGATACAACTGTGGTGAAACTATTTCTAATTTAATTTAAATATAGAAATTAATGATCACACTCTTTATTGTAAAGAAAAAATAGAAAAATGTTGGTGCTGGGATTAGAAACATGTAAGCCTTAACATATCACCACAGTTATTATTATGGAATGTAGCGATATATCTTTTAATATAATTAAAAAAAGGCGCCTAATTAAGAGCTATTACTTTGGTTGATTGATTAGCCAAGGTAATAACATGTTACAATAGATATATTTTATATTAGTGACTATAGGTGCAGGTAGATGATAGGGTTCTGAAGTCATTCAGTGAAGGTGTAAGAGCTTACCACTGATCTATCCAATAGTCATTTACAACCCAAAAATACGCATCACCTATTACCTCTTTCACTTATTTTGTGACTCCCAGAATAATAACATCATTGTGGGCTTTTTAAATGGACCATAATACATCGTATCAAATCAAAAGACAACCACCCATATACTTATTTTTGCATTCTAAAGAAAGAAAATGCTAAAAAAAGAACCATATGGTCATTATAAATAACTGTATTCCACCATAACCCCTTAAAAATATTCTACCATACAAGCAAGACTAGTTCAAAAGTAAAAAAGAGATGAGAACCTGTGTAAACTAAAAACCCACACAAGGGACAAGAAATCCTACTAGGATTAAGGATGACCCTATCTTTAACAGGTTAACTCTAGTCGGGACTCAATCTTGTGAAAGTTGGTAAGAGAATACTAAGATCTTGGAAGAAGTCCAACAAATCCAGATAAGGGGGGGACTTTGACTTTCTGCCTAAATATGGGATGAATATGATATCATACTAACCCTATAGATGAGATAGGCAGAGGATAAAGAAAAAACAACATCTATCATGCTTCCAAATTGTTTATCTCTTTCATGAGACAGAGTGACATCTTAAGAATAGATAGAAGCTCGTCAAAACGGGTAGTTCTCTAAGAAAGAAGGGGATGATCTCTAACCAAGGATGCCTTCAAAAAGAAGTATGAGTTTCAAACCATACTTTCCTAATGACACCTTCGAAAAACCAATATGAGGTATCCTTCTCTTTAGTTCCAAGAAGAGAACCCTCTTCTTACCTAGAAGAAGAAGAGCATAAACACTAAGTCCTCCCCACCAAGAGAAGAAACAATTATAACACCATATATGTCTACAAGTATATCCCTCCAAAGACCAATATCCCATGTAAGTTGTCTACATATCTACTTCCCTAAAAGGGTAAGATTAACTACCCGGAGGTCCCTCACACCTAACCCCCCTTATCTTCTCAAGCTTACATACATCTTCCCACATAAACCAGGATATCTTAGATGCTCCTTTCACCCCATAGTAACCTTCTTTGAATCTTAACAAGATTATTTCAAACTAAAATCAACATATTCAAAGACGACACAAAGAAGATGGGGTTGCATTAAGCACATAATTAAGGAAAACCACTCAACCACTTAGTGACATATATATGCTTCCAAAAGTAGGGGGTGTTCGTGGGTGCAGGTCAACCCGTGAATCCACCAATTCAAACCAAACCAACCCACTAATTACCTAAACCCGTTCATATATGTGTATACCCAACCTAACCCGTACAACTCTGATTCAAGTACTGAGTTTAAGTTTATCAATCAGTGAATCCATTTACCTAACCCATTGATGTAAAATTAGTGATTTATATTTTTTTATTAGTATTTTAAATAAAATAAAATAAAATTAGTATATGACTACAAAAGATAATTTTTTGTCCTAATTTTTCACTTGCCACCAATACTTCTAGACCAATATTCAATCAATAAATTTATGAAATTGTAATACTAGTGAACTTTTTTAATAAACAACCCGCGAACCCAACCCAATCCGTAAATGATTGAGTCGATTCTAGTAAGTTTTAATTTGAAATTACAGGTTTGGGGATGAACTCAACCCATTAAAATTTGAACGGGTTGGGTGACGGTTTAAGCCAAACCCAGTCCAACCCAACCCGTGTACGCCTCTATCCGAAAGAAATAAAAAAAACTACACCATCAATATGAGGTCTGCCAATATCCTGCTCTTTAAAAATCTCTGTGAAATGACTCACTACCACTTGTCTAATATCAGACATCCCTTCAACCTAAATCTCATAATCCTTAAGAGCTAAGATAGTGTTCCTTCTCCTTTTACTCTTAACAGAAGCGTGAAAGTAGTCAGAATTAGAATCGCCCTTCTTAAGCCATTTAGGCCTAGATCATTGGAACAATTGGAGGTCTTTAATCCTAAGAAAGGACCACAAGCCTATAACCGATCTTTACCTACACTTGATCTCACCAACATATAAGGGTCTGAGGTCAGCCATAGAATCCACCATGCTCGCCTGTTCTTTGAATTTATCTATCTAGGAGTCAAGATTTCCAAAAACCTCTTTATTCCAAGATTTAAGGACTATTTTGAGTGTTTTAAACTTCTCCATCATGACAAAAGCTTTCCAACCATGAATCTCAATACCATTCGAGAAAGAAGTCACTAACTCATGAAGACTACTATGAGAAAGCCAATGATTATTAAATCTAAAAGGCTTGAGGTCCCCACAACTAATTTTACATACTTAAAAATAATAGGACAATGATCGGAGACATCCCTCGAGATGACCCACTAGGATATGTCGCCTAAGTAATCTCACCACTCGTTAGAAAGTAGGATACGATCAATCCTGCTAGCAGCCCTTCATTAGGCTGAAACCAAGTGAACTTTCTCCCCAGGAGATGTAAATCTAAAAATTTCATACTCTGTCCAATTCATCTTCTCCTTCACTTACGTCAACTAAATTTGCATTGCCGCCTCTCCTTCCGTCTCCTCCAACTAAGCCTCTGCCACCAGTGAAGAAATAAGAGATAAAATTTGAAAAATTCAAACAATTCAATCTACCTGATTCATTAGATGAGACTCCCACACCAGCTCTCTCAAAAAAAGATCAAATGAAGTTGAAATCACCCATAACACACCAAACATCACCTCTAAAACTAGCTTTTTTGAGATCAAGTTATCTCACATAACTCTCTTATCCGATATAGAACATTTCAACTACACATTAGTAACAAAACAAATAGAGTTGAAAGGTCCTCACTCCGAACACATACCTAAAAACTCCGGACTGGAGAAGGAAAACAAAGATCTACCTTTCGAATTGTATCATATCAAAAGAAGACATTGTCTCCACTAACCATATATTTTAGATCTATCTCTCCGCCTTACCCTTATAAATTTTAGGATCCAATTTATTTAAATTTTTAGATAAAAAATTGTATTTTTCTTCAAAGTTCACATTTATGTAACAAAATAAACACGCTTAAACATATGAAATGTTAATTAGATTTCTTTAATGAGATTTTAAAAGAAAAATTATAAAGTAGAAATCACATTCATATAATCTTTTTAATCATTGCCAACCATATATCAATGCAATGATCAATTATTAGTTTTGGATACTCACTCTCTTCTATATAAGAGCATGTCGGTATTCTGAAGTTGAAATTTCATTCATGATAAAACTACGGATCCACACGAAAAACAAACAAAACTAGAGTAAGCTCTTGGCATTTTCCTTCTCGTCTGATTAAGCAACCTGTCTTCTTTCAGTGGGTTATTGAGGTTTTCAAAAATATTTATATTTTAGTGACAGTTACAACCTTCCAAATTAATTCTTGATGTTACAGAAAAATATAATTGATTGATGTAGTCACCATTATCATCACAATACAATTACATTACGTAGCTAAAAAATTTCACTGTTTAAAATTCAGAGAGCACATCATAGGTACATTTGTTGGGCGTTTAGTATATGGACATTTTATATATATATATATATATATATATATATATATATATATATATATATATATATATATTGGAGTAGGGGTGGTTATGATAATAATAGAAATTTTTTGAGACAAGAATCACAAGATGGTAATGCATTTGTGTATATCCTCAATTCAAATGGAATCAACTATTCAATATATAGATTTGGTTAAGAAATGTGGTTGGATTTAACTAAATCGTACAAAAGTGATTTGTGGAATGATGATTGTCTTCGCTTATAAAGACAATGTCATATTGTATATGTTAGCGTGTAAGACACTTTTAATGAGGAGAGAAAGAGAGAATATAAAAATAAAAATTGATATTATTGAATGATTGTGTTACAAAACTAAATTACAAAGTATCTATTTATATACACATAAGTGACTTGACTTCCTCTCCATGCTTCTCCAACTTCAAATTTATTTCGACAGGCAAAGATGCAGAAGTCGAATCATCCATCATGAATCTCTTGAGTATCTCTTTAACATAATTTCTTTGATGGAGCATTATACCTTGGTTCGACATTTGAAATTACATGCCTAGGTAGTACAATAACTTTCCCAAATCCAACATTCAAATTCCTTTTTCACCGGCTCTTTGAACTTCGACAAGTCATTGACATATAAGCAGGTGATTGTTTTATCTTGTGCCACAAACTAAACATAGACACCATACTTAGATTTGCATTTGATAAATCCTAATTCGACCAAGTATGAGTCGGTGTTCTTATTCCATGCCCTAGGTGTCTGGTTGAGACTATAGAGCACTTTGTGAAACTTGTATACTTTCCTTGATTCCTCCTGAATCACAAACCCAAGAGGTTGTGTGACATATACCTCTTCTTCTAGAGGAACATTCAAAAATGTTAATTTCACATCTAAGTGAAATATCAATCAGCCTTGATTGCATGCCAAGGCGACTACTATTCGAACAGTCTCCAATCTTGCTACCGGGGCCTATACTTCTGAGCAGCCGACTCCTTCTCTCTGAAGAAACCTCGAGCTACCAATATTTCCTTATGTCTTTCTATCGACTCATCAACATTGTGCTTCAACTTGAACGCCCACTTTACTTTGATATCCTTTATATGTGATGAAAATTTGACTAACTCCCTTGTGTTATTTCTTTTGATTACTTGTAACTCTTCGCCCGTAGATGACTTCCACTATTTATCGTTTAAGGCTTCACTATAGTTGATTGGTTCAACACCTGAAAGTAAGGCGAAATGAACTAATTCTTAATCTGGTTTGACTTCATCATCACCAACCACTTCGTAGTCTTGAATTCTTGATGGAAGAGCTTTACTTCTTTAATGTCTTTAACTAGTACTAGTTACACCATCTTTGACTTCGATTGTGTCGAGCATGTCAGCAACTGCTTTGACTTCGACAAGAATATCAACATTATCTTTCACTTCGACATCATTACTTACTTTATCGAAATCATATTTCATCAAAGGCTTGTTGATTACATCACTAGAATTCCAATCACAGACAAAATTTTCATCTATCACAATATCTCGACTCACCAAGATCTTCTTATTAATTGGATTGAACAGTCTGTATGCACCAATTTTATGATATCCTACCAGAATCATAGGTTCACTCTTGCCATCAAGCTTCCTTCTTCTAGCATCAGGAACATGCTTGTAACACATAGAGCAAAACATCTTCAGGTGTTTCACTGATGATCGTTTGCCACTCCAAAATTCTTCAGAAACCTTGTTCTTCAGCTTCTTGGCATGGGACCTATTCAGAATATAGACTGCATTGCAAATAGGGTCACCCCATAAGTATTTTAGAAAATTCTTCTGCTTCAGCATGCATCTCGCCATGTCTAATATGGGCATGTTTCTTCTTTCTGCTATTCCATAATGTTGAGGCGTGTAAGGAGAAGTTACCTCATGATCGACACCATGTTCTCCACAAAAATCTTCAAATATCTTAGAAGTGTATTCACCACCCCCATCTGTTCGCAGAACTTTGATCTTCTTCTCACTATGGTTTTTGACAAGCATCTTGAATCGCTTAAAGATTTCAAATACTTCGTCCTTTCTCTTGATCACATAGATCCACGGCTTTCGATTAAACTCATCGGCAAACAAAACAAATATACATGTTTCCACCAATGGTATGCTCCTCAAAAGGGCCACATACATCTGAATGTACAACTTTGAGTATGTAGGAGGATATCATTGGCATATTCGAAACAAAATATTTTCTAGATTGCTTTCCGACTAGACAACCTTCACAAAGTTTGTCGAGCATCTCCAGACTTGGTCTACCAGTGACCATATCTTTAGTAATCATTTGATTGAGTGATCGAAAGTTCAAATGTCCAAACCTCAAATTCCACATCCAACTATTCTTGTTGTCGACAACAGTTTTTAGACATTGTACTTTAGTCGAACTGATTATGATCTTGAATGTCTTATTTTTCGATAAAGGATATTTCAAGACCAAATTATTCTGATTGTCGAACACTTCCAAAGATCCATCTTCCATAATCACTGAGATATCTTTTTCGACCATTTGTCCAACATTGAGCAGACTGCATTTCATTCCAGGTACATAGAATACATCTTTGATCATAGCCTTTTCTCGATTGCTCCTTTGAATAACTATGTCACTAATACCTTATGCTTGCAATGATCTATTATCAGAAAGTTTGACCATGCTCTTCTTCGATGATTCGAAATATGATAACCACACTTTTCTATCACTCATGTGATTCGAGCATCCCGAGTCAAGGACCAGATCTTGAAGTTGACATGGCCATCTGCAATTGCAGTCATAACCATCATATCTTCTAAATCATATAAATCTTGGTGTGCAAGGTTTGCTCTTTCCTCCTTGTCTTTTTTCGATCCCTTGTCTTTATTGTACCAACAATGCTTGGCCAAGTGACTCCATTTTTCACAATTATAACACTAGACACCTTTTTTTCCTTTGTCTTTCTGGTAGGAGTTTCCTTCTCCTCTTTTCGAGAATTCAGAATCCCTATCATTGACCTTATGTTTTTTAGGGTTCGACCATGCTTCTTGCTCTGAGTCTTGTCTCTTTTGCCTTTGAATTTGTTGGAACTACCATGCTTCTTCCAAGCTTGAGCCTGCAATTCTTGTATCGAATCTTGAAACCTTTTCCTTTCGACAATCTTAATCTCATGCACCTCCAAAAAACCAACCAAAGCTTCCAGTTTTAAGGTTTCAAGATTGTTGGATTCTTGAATAGCTACGATAACGTGATCAAAGTGAGAGGTCAACGAACACATTACCTTTTCAACTATCATCTTATTAGTTAGTGTTTCACCACAACCCTTTGTGAGATGGAAGAGATTTTGTACCTTCGACATATATCCTATAATCTTTTCATTTTTTCTCATCTACAGTAATTTATATTGCCGTCGCAAAGTCTCAACTTGACGACTTTGACTTTCTCACCTCCGTCATTGTACTTGACAAGGATATTCCTATAGATGGGAGACCTTGTCGAAATTTGAGACTTTGCGACAAGATCTGGATTATATAAATTTGGGCTTGAGCCAAGATCTTCTCCTTTGCCTCCTTGTGTGTCTCAAGCCTAATTTATATTCCTGATTTAAGATTCCTTGCCTCCTTCGTCGATTTAACATGAGAGATCTTGTTGAAATTTGCCGAATCTACCGTTGATTGAATGCAATACGTGGTGTTGTGATCTTTCTCCTTTGCCTCCTTGTCTGTGACTTTCTGAGCATCGATTGCATTCTCACCAAGCCCAGGGACACCATTAGTAACCCCTTCTAGGATTTCATGAAAGTCAAACAGAGATTGCATATGTTTTCTCCATCGGATCCAATTCTTGTCGTCAAGAATTGGAAGAGAATTTGGAATGTCATTAGTGTCATTCATCTTTGCAGCGATTGATTAACAATCCACGATCTCGAAAACATGATCACAAATGTGTGATTCTTGAAAATACGATCAAGAACCTGACCGGAGCTTTAGATGCCAATTTGTTAGTGCGTGAGACACTTTTAGTGAGGAGAGAAAGAGAGAGAGAATATGAAAAGAATGATTGATATTATTGAATGATTGTGTTATAAAAATGAGTTACAAATTATTTATTTATATACACCTAAATGACTTGACTACTAAGTAACAAATATAACAAACTACATAACAAACTCTAAATCCTAATTAACTTTGGGCTTGAGCCACACAACCTGGATTATATTATATCTCAATAATATTGTCTAATGTGAAACTTTGTGCTTAGGACGTGACTTCTAGAGGGTGGTTCGATAGCAGAAACTTTGTAACAGGTGGCCCAAGAAATCTTAAATCAGACTCCGATACCATTTAAAAAATGTAATTTGACCTAACTCAATCCTACAAAACTGGCTTGTAGAGTGAGGATTGTCCCAACTTATAAAGACATGTTCAAGTCATATATTGTTAGATGTGGATGAAGATTACCCCAATTATAAAGATATATTGTTACAGTATCACAAACGCATCGACTACTAGAAGCGGGTCCACCTTTAATTGAGGGGTTTAACACCTGCATCTTAAATTTTTCTTACTTTTAATTTTAATTTTTCACATCTTGACTCTCATTGTATTATGATTTTTGCACATATGCTTATGAGACCTTTTGCACCTATACATGCTTATGTATGCTCATCGTATTATGATTTTGTATATATGTTTATCTCAATCAGAAAGCATCAAACCAACAATTAAAAAATATAAAATGACAACTAAAAATCGAAGAATCATCAAGAAATTTCACCTAAAATAGAACTATTAACTAGAGTTTCAAAACTATAGTTCACGTATTTACCTTCAACCAAAATAAATAAATATTTTGAGTGTTTAATAACTAGGTTGGCGGGCTGGCGGACAAACCCACCCCTTTTTTTGCGAGCTTAAGGCGGACCGGGTTTAAGGGGGGCAGGTTGAATGGGTAGGCGGATAAAAAATTTCAATCCAACCCGTCATTTTTTGGTGTGTGCGCGGGCCGCGCCTGACGAGTCACAACCCTTTTTTCCACCCATACCCTCACTTCTAAATGTTTTGGGCATTTTACATATAGGAAAGAAAAATTATGTACCACACTACAATATTGTCATTAATTCATTATCCATGAAAGAGAAATTTAAAAAATTGGAAAAAGAAATAATAATAAATGATCATATGGTATATTGGAAAAAATATCATTAATGTTGCATTGAAATTGTAATATGACTTATAATTTGAAACTTTTTTTGTTGCAAAATGACTTACTACCTTTGTCCCAAAATAATGGTCATAATTGATTATTTCACACAGATTACAAAAATGTAATAAATGAAAGAGAGAATAGTATTTTTACCAAACTATCATTGTTTATTATTGGTGTATTCTAGAGAGAATAATAAATGGAGAGTATTATTAGAATTGCATTAGAAACTAAAATGAGGCATTTATTTTGGGGTAAATAATTTTATAAATATGCGATAATTATTTTGGGACAGAGGGAGTAAATTTAGGACAGAAGGAGTAATAAATATGAAAAGTATTATTATCCTTCCTCATCCTCGTAAAAAGAGTATATCTCTTAATTTTTAAAGTTAGAAATGCTTCTGTTTAGTTTTTGGATAATTTGGTAAGAAAGTGAGATCGGTCCTTCAAACGACTTTTGGGAAAGACCGGCGGGTGACACCTTCCCCCTTGAGTGTTAGGTTCTCTAGACTCTATAGTATCACAGACCAATAGGAACACATTATTAGTGAGGTTTGGGGTGTTTGTGGATGAGAACCTAACTTGAGACTTGAAGTGGAAACGATTGTTCTTTGACTATCAACTAGAAATATCACTAATATGCTATTAGTCATTTAGGATGTGACAATTTTCTTAGAATCTGATAGATGGTGGTGGTTCCATTTAGAGGATGAGTTTTTTTACTAGCTCTAACTTACTCTACTCTCCTTGAGTGCAAAATGTTTCACGTTCCTCCTGTTAATTCGGAGAATTTGGTTCTTCCTCTTTTCTGGGGTAGTTGTGTTTACTTTAAATTGGTTATTTTCTCTTGGAAACTTCTTTAAGAGAAGGTTTCTACTAGAGATGATTTGTTCAGACGTAGGTATTAGTGGACCTTGAGAGTATTTTATGTTCGATGTTTTAGAGGGAGAGGCGAGTCAATCAACCATTTATTTGTGACTTGTGACCTGTCAGTGTCTATTTTATATGGTATCTTTAAGTGGCTAGGGTGGTGATTTGTTTTCTTAGGGATCTTTGTTCTTTTTTTTTTGTCCTTAGATCGTTGGAAGTTAGCTCAAGGTGAAATGTGGTTTGGTTATAACCTATCATGTTGTAGTTTACTTGATTTGAAAAGTTCAAAATAACGTTGTTTTTTCAAATTCCTCTACTATTATGAAGAATGTGGAAGAAAAAAAATATTCCTAACTTAAAAATGGTATCTCAGTAGACATGTGAAAATCTATGGTGCTTTTTCTGCATGGCTTGAGAGAGTTACTCTTTGTCTTAGTTGATAAAAGGGTGAGTGTCTTTGGTGTTTGTGTTGGAGAGTTCTCGGTGATGCCTTAGGTGATTTTTTTTTATAGATGGTAGTTTCTTTCGGTCAAAATCTATCTTGTTATATCTAAGGATGAATTTTTTCTCTCACTTTTATTCTTTTTGTTAAGCTTTTATTTTATGGTTTCGGTGTCAGCTTTGTTGTCTTTTTATTATCTCTACTTATTTTTTCAGATGGTCGGATTTCAGTTTGGATATTTCATATATCTAAAGAGTTTCTCAGTTATATTTTGAGGTATATGTGCAGAATACACGTTGTTTATATATATATATATATATATATATATATATATATATATATATATATATATATATATATATATATATATATATATATATATATATATATATATATATATATATATATATATATATGTGTGTGTGTGAGAGAGAGAGAAAGAGAGAGGTAGTTGTTGTGAGTTTTTATCTGGATTGTAGAGGAAAATGGAAGTGGTATTAGAAGAGAGGGGGACCTGTTTTAGGACATGTCTTCATTGTGATATCTTGCATGAATAATGAAATGATACATCACTTTCTTGTGCGATGATTTCACAAAGAAGTGGACCAACTTTGAGTGTGCCAGTTCATCCAAAATAACTGTCATATGTACTATTTGGAATCCTTTATATTTTTACAAGTTTTGTTTTCATGATTCAGATTCATACTAGACAGTTGAAGGTTGATGCTTGTTGTAACTGTTTATCCCCATGTGCATCTTGCTTTCATCTCAATTTTAAATATTCTTTCAACCAAAAGGGTTTGACTATAATAGCCTTTTTCATATAGACTTGATCAAGATTTCTTTTTAGTAGGTTGTTTGTTGGGCTACTCGAAAGTGAAATTAACATGATAACATAAATGTGATTTCGTACGTGAACTCATGATCAATTTTTAATCTAACTCACCTATTACCAAGGACCAAAGAGTAGCTTTTAGAGAAATTGAGGTCTTAAGCAAAATTATGACTTAGGTATAAAAATAACTAGACAATGTTTTCTCCTAAATAGTGTTGGATAGAAAAATTGTTTTATGGACAAGATCTAGATTTCCATATTTATTAGTAACACATTTTCTCTTTGTAACATATATTAAATATCTAATTATAAAAATAAATAAATAAAGTGAAACTCCTTGTAGATAGGAATAGACAAGACATATCAATAAATGATCTAATTCATAGTTTATGTCAAACACAAGTAAAGTAAATATTTTATTTAAAAACACAAGACTTATATTTGTTTAAAGTTTAGATGATTTAAATTTTAATAAATCTATTTAACTAAAAAAATATAAAAAAAAGATAGGTCACATGTAATAAAAACCTTAAAAATTATTAGACCAATTTTCATAAATAAATATAAATAATACTTTTAAATACTATTGTTATTATATTTAATTTTTAATTTATATTATTAAACAAGTTCAATAACTAGTATATATAACCATGAATTTTGTTTTATTTCCAATTATTTACATATGAATTAAAAAAGTGCTTATCCATGCTAGAACTTTTAGATGTGATCCACTTTCCCACATAGATGGTGGCAAATCACAACAACTACTATATATAACCATCAACCAAACTCCTTCTTTCCCCTCTTTTCAATTCACCATGCCAACAACCACACTAAGAACAAGTAGAAGAAACAACCTCAAACGCCTCAACTCTCTATGTTTCTCAACTTTCATACAACCTCAATCTCCTCCTACAAAATCACTTCTCCAACAAAAACAACACCAAATTGATCCCAACCGTCCATCACTCTCCACAGCCACCGCCACCGCCACGTCATCAATCATGATTAAAAACTTCAACACTCTCTACCACCACCACCACCACCACACCACCTCCTCCGAACCAAACTCCGAACCCGAACCCCAACCCCAACCCGCCGACTTCGCCACCGCATTCGCCTCCAACCGTTTCTTTTTCTCCTCCCCCGGCCGCTCCAACTCCATCATCGAATCCACCTCCTCTTCCTCCTCCTCCTCTTCATTAATCACCACCGCTCCGTCCGACAAAAAGAAACCGATTTTCAACGGAAGCGTCGCCGTGCCAACATACTCGCCGGATCCTTACATGGACTTCCGACGGTCGATGCAAGAGATGGTGGAAGCGCGACCGGAGTTGATGAACGACGTGAAATCAAATTGGGATACATTACACGAGCTTCTTCTTAGTTATCTTGCGCTTAACCCGAAGAATACACACAAATTCATTCTCGGTGCTTTCTCTGATCTTATCGTTACTCTCATGTCATTCTCTTCTTCAAATTCTTCCAATATTTCCTCATGTTCATATCCACCACCGCCGCAGATTCTCAACAACGGCGGTGCCCGTGGCGGTGGTTGTTAATTAGTTGTAAATTTTCAATTTAGATATAGTTTTTAATTAATAAGAAGGTGCATGTGCATGTGTAACTTGATAATGTAACGTGTGTGACAGATAATAAATGTCTCACTTAATTTGATTAATTATTAGTATTACTAATAAATTCTTCTTAACCATATACTCATAAATTAATGTGTTTAATTAAACACATGTTGATGAAGCTTTAGGTATTGCACTCACATCAAGTGTTAGTGTGATTAATTAATTAATCATTAATGTACTTTTTTTTTATTTTTTTAAAAAGTTTAATTTTGTTTATTTAATGTGGTGACTCGTGTACCAGATGATTGATTATTATAGATGTCCTGTTTAAATTTATTTTGTAAAAACACCAAGAAAAAATAAAGTGAGGTTGAATTGAGATGGTTGAGAGTCCAATCCTAAAATTTTAATTGTTTCTACGAAAAATAAGGACGGGTGGAGAGATTGGTCATAAAGTTTTAGTCAGTTCTACCAAAATTTGAGGACGGGATGGACATGCAGATTTACATCTTAAAGACTATTGTATTATTGATATTTGTATTGGTAAAAATCGAATGTGACAAAATGAAACTAATATATTAGAAGATCCATATTTAATAAATATGGACAAAACGGGCAATACCCGGCATACCGGACCCATTTCGCCACCCTACTAATCACACCACAGTGCTGGTCCCCTAAGCCAAACATTGCTAGCTAGCTATCTTTCATCTTTAATGTGAATCAAATTTTCCATTTTTCTCTATATTCTTATGTATATTTCTTGTATATTTTGTACATAAAATAGGGTGTACTAAAATTCAATTTGAAGGACTATAATAACTGGTCACTTTGTGGTCCGAGGCCATGTTATTGTCGTACAATTGTTACAATACTATTTTGCTACCACTTTTGATCAAGGTGAAATCAAGAAATGAATGTTCTTTTAGGTATCTAGCTAGTTTGTCAAATACAGAAAATTTTATTTCAATGCATCCATAATATATGTATAGGACAAGCTTAGGTTTAGGATATTTAAGAAGTAATAAATCAATTTCGAATCAGTTCAAAGAAAGAATAGAAATTTCTCTAGTCTGAATCAACACAGAAGCACAAGACTATTATTTTTTCTCACTATTGCATAAGTTATTATTTATTATAACTTTTTGACATATATTATTCATGTGTCTCAAATCCCAGTCAGGTTTCAGTATTGCTATTTAACTATTCAAAATAATCATTATACATTGCAACTTGTCAATAAAGATATAGTATATAGTTTTGCATCTAGACTGTGTATAAAATATTGATAGGGAAAGGCCAAAATTTAGAAGAAAAAAATGATAGAAAATCAAGGGAATCAAAAATTGGAATCACTACTTGTTGCGATTATTGATGAAAATAACTAGTAATCCACGGTGAAGATTCACTGAAATTTTTGGAGCAGGTTTTCATTGTAGTACACATTGATAGAGCTATGTGCAACTATTAATACTGTATTTTTAGTGCAGAAAATGACAGAGCAGAAGAAAGTAAATAAGACAAATTTAATAATAGTTTTGTATAAAAATTTATGAGAATGACATGTTTGAGCATCCCAATACTAATAATGCTATCGCTGGAGGAACAGTCCACTTGTTAATGGCAAGTATAAACTCTTCCGGTCCATCAAAATAAATAGAGTAAAAAATATACAATTACATGTTGACTCCCTTCGTCCATAATGGATTTTTTTTTAAAATAACCATTTTTAAAAAGAAAAAAAAATCTAAAATCACCAATATTTTAAAAAATATACCGAAATAACACGTTTCAAAACATATCCATCAGATAAACTAACGCATCCATTTTAAACCAAGAGGAGGCGTCACTGGTGCTAGCGCATGCTTTAAAAGCAATGTAAGGAGGCGCCAGCAACCATGGCGCCTATGCATGGGCACTGGTGTATGCGCCAATTCATCTGGCGCATACACCTTATTATTATTATTTTTAAAATTTTTTTTAATAAATAATAAAATATAATAATAAAAAAAAATTTATTCATGATATAATAAAAGTTAATGAGATTGCCAAAAATTTAATAACTGGTCCGATCGAAACACCCCCTTCTTCCACATCTAGGTGCGTTAGTTTGTCTTCGAGGTCTTCCACGATTTTCCCCATGTGTTTGTGGTCTTTGCGTGCTAACCTGATCCAATGATGACTGGTGTGAAGGTCCGTGGGAAATTCCAACGGTATTTGATAGATGTGTCATCATTTGTTCCAAATAGCCGGTAGGACTCTGACCAACGACGCTTCCGTAATGTAGTTTGGTGCCCATGTTGTTGTAGTTGGGTCGATGTGGTTGGGTGAATTGTGGATGGTATAATTGCCCGAATTTGGACATTGAATCATTTTGGAAACGAAGCAATGGTTCCTGGGGTGTACTATAGTTAAACAATGGTTAGATGTTTTGGTGATGAGATGTTTAGGTGGTCATTGATGGAGGGCTACGATGAAGTCACCCATATGAATCATCTGGGCTATAGACGATTGTGGTTGATGCGTATGGTTGTTGGTGGGTAGGGTTTGATTCTTGGTTTTGTGGTTGGGTGGGTGGCATGAATGGATTGCGAGGTTGGATGTTTGGTTGTTGGGTGAGTGACATGAATGAGTTGCGAAGTTTGGTGTTTGGTTGTTAAGTGTATGTGGTAGGTGATGATGTGAGGTTGGTTGTTGGGTTTGGGTGGTTTGACATTGGTGTTGGACGGGGACTTGTTGTTGGGCGTATGATGACGAAACTAATTGTCGTGGATCAATCAAATACCGTGGCTCAGGCACAAATTGTTGTGTTGTTGCCGACCTAAACCATGCCATATATTGTTGAGTTGGTCTAGCACCATGTATGACTGGTTCGTTTAAGATGTGTTGTCGTCGATTCCTCCAATGACGACACGTCTCTTTTGCGAAGTCTTTCCAGTCGAAATAATCCCATTGGGCATCGACTCTTTTTTGATCCCAATCTCCTAAGCACGTCGGAGGTTTTGGAATATGTTGCTGCATGTCGAACTGCAGTTTTACCCGGTCACTTTAGTGCTTCTCCACAGTAGTGAACCAGATAATTGATGTCTTTGCTGTCCAAACTGCAACATCATCGTGGTTAACTTGATGATCAAGACCCACATATGCCCTCCAGATAAACTGTACAACAATACGACACGATTAGATGATAAATAATTTGATAAGTATGTTTAAATTAAAATAGAGTTGTGTAGGAGTATTACATCGTTTGGTCTAATGTGATTCAATAGATTGCGATAGACTACTATAGCGTGTTTCAGACACCTATTGTAGTTCATCCCTCTAACTGATCACCTAGATCATAAACAATTGATAAATATTATGTACAGTTAATAGTAATATAAAGTCTAATTAATTATATGATAAAGTTTTAAACTTACTTTGTTGTAAACAGGAATATGATTGACTTCTCGTTTACCAGGGCGAGTGACGACATTCTTGACCAACCTCATGCTTGTAGCAAATACGCACATGAATAAAAAGTACAAGTATTGTTTTTGGCATTTTTACACATTGCATTATATAGATGAGCCAATACAGATGAACCCCAACTATATGTGTTTACCTTATTAATGTTGCGTAACAACGGTAAATACATAATATTTATTGTATTACTAGTACTTTCTGGAAAAAAAATTATCAAATAAAATCATAATATAACACTGAGCTTTAATTATTTTTTCGTACTTGGTTGATTCTTCGTACAATATTATACTTGCATAATATTGTTTAAGATATTCTAAATTGCCCCCTAGCTTGGCCGGATGACTCTCCCTCAACTTGGTTGTTACACAAAGGGGCACCTAATAATTCATTGTAGATAGAGTTGTCCTGGTTAACTCTACCATTCACGACCTTACCATCTATACATAGACCCAACAACATGTATACGTCCTCAAGTGTGATGGTATACTCACCGAAAGGAAGGTGAAATGTGTGGGTCTCGGATCTCCATCTCTCCAACAAAGCAAGAATAAATTTATAGTCAACCGAGTACGAGACTATATTGAGGAGATTTCCAAAATCACATCCTCTAATATATGGTTCTATCAAAGGATCGTGGGGTACATATTCATGTACACGACATCGAAATCGCTTTGGATCCTAATAAAACATAAGTAAGAAATAAAATAAGAAGAAGTAATATATAATAAAAACATATATAAGAAAGATATACGAAATAAATATGAAATAAGTAAAAAGAGAGTAATAACATACAAATGTCGAGATATTATCGAGTGTTCCTCTGTGTTCATCACCCATAGTCAACAGAGACATAATGCTGCAGAGGTTGAATGTTGTAGAGGTTGAGTGTGGTAAAAATGGAGTGTTGCAGAGATTGAATGTTAGTGTTGCAGATGATGAAATGTTGTGACTTGATACCCTATTTATAGATGAGGAAGTCTTTACTAGGTTGAATAGCTACGCAGCATGTGATTGGATGCATACATGGCATAATAGAGTATGCGTCATAGCCTTAGGCGCATGCTTGTCTTAGGCGCCATAGCAAAGGAACATTACTGATGGCAGTGGCACAAGATGGCAACAACAACACTTTTCCAATCGCCTTTGCCCTTGTTGAAGGGGAGACTGCTGAGGGATGGAGTTTTTTCCTAAGAAATCTCCGATTGCACCTCAACCTAACTTATGTTTGATCTCCGACAGACATCCTTCAATCATCAGTGCATATAATAACATTGATAATGGCTGGTAGGATCCTCCTTCGACGCATGTCTTCTATATTTGACATTTTGCTCAGAATATTATGCGGCAGATCAAAGACAAAACGTTGCAGAAGAAGGTTGTCAATGCAAGTTATGCATTATCAGAACCTTCTTTCAAACACTACCGCGAAGAAATAAGATTGTCAAACGCAGTTGCAATACGGTGGATCGACAGTATTCCATTGGAGAAGTGGACTAGGGAATACGATGAGGGAAGTTACCGAGTCAATGGATCACAATGAGGGCATGCCGATGGGACAATACATAATGGAACTAGATAGAGGTTGATGCGATTGCGAAAAGTTCAAAGTCTTTCGTACGCCCTGTTCCCATGTCATTGCAGCATGTTCAAAGGTTCGAAAGGATCCATCCTACTTATCATCTGACGTTTACAAAGTCACCAGCCTATCAAATGTTTATAAAATTAGTTTTTCCGTAGTGGCAAAAGAGGATTACTGCCCAGAATATCAATGGGACATTGTCTGACACAACGAAGTTATGCGAAGGAAGAGAAAGGGTCGCCCAAATAGCACCCGTATTCGAATCGAAATGGATACGGCAAACAAAATGATTAGATTGTGTAGTTCATGTCGTCAGCCAAGTCACAATCGTACTAACTATCCTAGTGTTAGAACGAGCACAACAAGATAAACTCACATGTACCTCTGTTGCAATATATAAAAAACTAAATTTATTTCATATTAAAAGTTTGTGAGGAAATACCATTACATAAATAACAACAACGCAAACAACTAAAACAATTAAAATATCATTACAATAACTAAACAATTACAACCATCAAAACAATTTTGAACATGTAATGCATCATCCTATGAACGTCTCTCTCAGTCTTAATATCCATTCATTCACGCATTTCTCCATTTTGGTTGAATGTGGACACAAGCAATTGGATTCTTCTAATCCTTTCATCACCTCCAATTTCTCCATCTAACCAAATGTTCAACGTCCGATTAAGACGTTCAAACGAATCTATATTCCAAAATCGAATCTTTATCGAAGATGTAACAACGAAAAAGATTAAATCGACATTTCGCTTGTGAATGTCTTCAGACATGGTTAAAACTCAAAAACTTGAAGGAGATTGAAGTTGAATGAAAGAAAATGTGTTTGTAGGGTAAAATTTGTGTGAAAAATATGGCTGAAGGGCGAGGTATTTATAGAAGAAGTATTAAAATGCATGCGCCAAAGGGCTAGGCACCATACATGTCAACACATGTAGGCGCCAGAAGCATGGGCGCAAGCACATGCATGCGCCAGCATCATTGGCGCCACCATGCATTGCTTTTAAAGCATGTGTCAGTGGTGTTGGCGCCTCCTCTTGGTTTAAAATGGATGCGCCAGTTCATCTGGCGCATCTGTTTTGAAACGTGGTTATTTCGGTAAAAATTTTAAAATATTGGTTATTTTAGAATATTTTTTGAAAAAAGTGGTTATTTTAAAAAAAAAATCTCCATAATGAGTGGTCCATTTGACTATTTCACACAAATAAGAAAAATAAATAAATGAATGAGAGAGAATGATATTTTTACTAAACTACCTTTATCATGTATCAGGAATGATGAAAATAATATTAATTAGAGGATAAAATTGAAAAAAATACATTGAAAATTCAAATAGGTCATTCATTTTGAGACACTCTATTATTCCAAATGAATCACTCATTGTGGGATGAAAGTATGAGGGAGTAATAGTTTGTGTATTCTGTTGTGCATTAATAAAAAACAATTATCTCTTCCTTTACTTCATTATTTTCTCTATTTGTTTCTCTTAATTACCTTCTGTTGTGCATAATCTTCTAATAATACCAACACATCGTATCACGAGACCAGTTAAGTTCTAGGAATCAATAGCGATTAAAGTTATAATTGGAAGAGGCAAAAATCTTTTCCCTGCAAATCTTCCAATATTTTATTATAAGAATTGAGAGAAATGGTGTATTCAAATGAGAGTGATCTTCATTATTTAAGATGTGTCAGAGTACGTGGCATCGAGGCTTCAACCGCTAGCAAAAAATGCTAATGAGGCTTAGAAATTGGCACTCAAGGAATCCGCTAGTTGAAAATGCTAATGAGGCTCAGAAATTGGCATTCGAGGAATCCAAGAAGAAGGACCAAAAGACAATGTTTTTCATTCACCAATGCGTTGAAGTGAAAGTGTTTGATAAAATCTCTTGCACAACAATATCGAAAGAAGCATGGGACATGCTGGAAAAATACTATGATGGAGATGAAAAGGTCAAGAAGGTGCACCTTTAGTCTTTGAGAAAGTGATATGAAATCCTACAAATGAAAGAAGACGAATCAATGGCGGATTTCTTCACGAGGGTTCAAGAATTGATCAACCAAATGTAGAATTTTAGAGAAATCTTGACTGAGAAAATGGAAGTTGAGAAGGTACTTCCAAGTCTCACTCCTCAATATGATATGATAGTAATAATAATTAAGGAAACCAAAGACCTGAACACAGTGAGAATGAAGGATCTTCTGAAGGTAAGAAAAACATAAGAAAAAGGATTGAGTTGTGTTATTTTTTTCTTTTTTTTTTTCAAAATCTCTTATCGGATTCTAAACTCAAAAGTCTAGAATCTGATATAGAGTTAAGTGTTTGCAATAGATAAAAACTTGTTCAAAGTTAGAGAAGGAAAGAAATAGAGACGCAAGCATATTTATCCTAGTTCCTCCCACAAATTGAGAGTAACACACCCTGTTGCACTTCAAGTGGATTTCACTTTAATCACAACTGATTACAAATGCTTAAGCATATAAGCAAGCGACTTACAATTCTCAAATGCACAAGTAAGAGACTTCTAACGCTCAAGCACACAAGCAAGAGACTTATTACAATCTAACTTACAAAGAAAAGACTGTTTGTTGCTTACACTTGATATACAATGAGATGTGTAAACAAAGTACAACTCAATAAGACTCTTTAAGACTTAATAATTTCTTTGATATAAAAATGATAAGAAATTCTATGATATACTCAATAAGACTCTAAAAACTGAGAGAATAGTTCCTGGTAGCGTCAAACTAACAACATGTTACCTCAGTTTTCCATAAAATTGAGGGAATATATCTACAAGAGAGCGTTATTTTATTTTTAATATAATCTATTACTGCTTTGTGTCTATAATTCTCAAATGAGTGTAGTATAACCATAATTGAAATTTTTGAGAAATGTTGTAAAGTCACAAATAAGTGTTTTGGATTTAAGATGGTGTTTGGATTGAATTTAGGAATTTTGTCTTTTTTTTCTTTTCTTGTTTTATGTTTGATAGGGTGTTGAGTCTAATGAAGAAGATGAAGTATATTTCATAATCTAAAAAATCATTTTTAATGATAAATTTTTCTATCGTTAATTTGGTCATTAAAGTTGAATGTTACACGTTATTTGTCTCTTCAGTGAAAATTGAGTTTGCTATTAATATTTGGATGAAAAAGACTAATATAATACATTTTTAAAAACTAAGACTCAAGATATTTTTTTTAAGTTATTTGACCAAAACGAATCCGAATATAAAATATAGGATGATTTTTTTTTAATAAACCTATTATAAATTTATAAAAATATATTAAATGTACTATGGAAACTAGTTCTACAAATTGTACCACACCATATTAAATGTCAATTTTTTTTCTTATTTTTCCTTGTTACATGGTACCAAAATTATAATTTTGAAATAAAAGAAGAAAAAATAAACATGTAGATCATATTATATCCAAACTTGACCATTAGTAAATATTGATAGCATGGTAAAATATGATTTGGTCCCGCCTCTTGGTACCTATAGACGCTCATCTAAGGGACTAAAAGTCTCGAGAGGAAGGTTAATTTAAATGCCTCGTCTGAGAGATTAAGAGTTTCATCAGACAAATTCATCTAAGCACCTCGCCTAAGGGACTCGACTAAGAGTCTCATTAGATAAGCTCATCTAAGTGCTTTGTATGAGAGACTCGACTAATAGTCTCATCAGGAAGACTTATATAAACTCCTCTTCTGAGGGACTCAACAAAGAGTATCATGAATTAGGTTCTAAGCGCCTCATTTGAGGGACTCGTCTAAGAGTCTCATCAAACAGGCTCATCCAAACATTTCGTCTGAGGGGATTCGATTTAAGAGTCTCATTATATATGCGAACCTAAAGTCTCGTATGAGGTAATCGACTAAGAGTCTCATAATACAAACTCATCCAATGTCGCACCTGAGAGAATCGACTAAGAGTCTCATAAGTTAGACTCATCTAAGCGTCTCACCTGAGGGACTCAACTAAGAGTCTCATAAGACAAGGTAGAGCCTCTTAGACTTTGTTTGATGGAACTTATTTATTCTCCACTACTAGATCATGGGAAAGAGGGAGTTATTCCTTCTTATATCATTGAGAATATGGTCATAATCTTTTGTTGGAAATCCACCAAAACCTATGGAGAATTTCAATCAATCTTGGTGAACAAGATTGTTATCACCCACACAATAACAATGAAAAGAGAAGAATAATGGAGAGAGAAAGAAAGTAAAGAACGATGAAGGAGAAAAATAATTAAAACTCTGCAGAGTTTTTCTCTGCCCACAAACTGTGGAAAACTTCTTATTCACTTTGTAACTGCAAAATACTGTGAATTACAATGTTATAAATACTTTATTAACCTCATTATAAGAATAAGGGTTACTCCCTCTATTTATAGATTTATGTTAACTTGGACCTTAATGTAATACCCCAAAATTTACCCTTCATTTTACCTGGAAGCATACGCTTTACACCTCATGCATGCATTCATTTTTAGGTCATTTAGCATTTGCATTTCATCATGGCAATCGGAATCGGATCCAAGAAGCTTGAACATCATCCAGGACACTTTGTGGGCTCTATATAGATGATCAGTCAACACAAGGGAAAGACTTGAGTTACTTCCAACAGGGGTCGATTCGTCAGTCAAAACGTTAATCTTGAAGGAGCAAAGGTTTGTTCATGAGCTGTCATGCTCGCTAGGCGAAGCCCACGTGTTTTGAAATAAAATAAATAAATAAATAAATAAAATAAATAAAAGAAAAAATCTTGGACTTGGACCTCTCTCATTTGAGCCCACAGGTCCACAAAAATCAGGTTATAAATTCAGAGTTTCAGTGAAACAAAAGGCCATTCTATTCCTATTACCCTGTCTGGGAAAAAGATAGTGAGAGAAGAACCCTGGGGAAAAAGATAGTGAGAGAAAAGCTAACAGAGTTCAGAGCAACCTCCAAGCAACTCTGAAAGGTTCATTCTGACTCACACACTTTCAGCTCAAGCAAACCCTAACATTGGTTTGCAAATCCAGCCGTGCCATTTGATTTCAACCGATCTCTCCAATCAGATTTGCCCTTATTCTCATTACCTTTGTGCTTTGAAGTTGAATACTCTGAATGTTTGAGGTATGATGGATGAATTTCATTAGGTTTTTGCCCACGGGTTCATAATTATGTATGAATGTATAAATAATGCCTTGAATGCTTAATCGTTTAATTTTTGAAGTGTATGCCACAGGGTTTGAGGTTTCTGAAACCATACTGTTTTGCTCTAATCTGACTTACGTTTGTCATAGCATGTTTCCTCCTAATCCTTATCTTGTTTCACTAACCCTTTTGTTGAGTTTTTGTGAAGGCTCACATGACTTTTGCAGGGATAGCTCGCTGGATATTCCACTTTGCTTGTGGGATACCATTTGGGAGATTTATTCTGATTGCCTTGTTGGCATATTTACTTTATACATGTTTGTTTTGTACGTGTTCGTATCCCCGCAGGTAGCGCGGTTCCTTCTTCAAGGACTGCCTTTTTGCATGAGCATCCCAAACCATAACCCTTCATTGATTTTTCTTCTCTTAAACACACGTTTACTCCTTCTACTACAGGTGAGTAAGTCTCCAAAGGTTGAGCATCCGGTAGATTGCGTAGTAACGTCGTCCGCCTCCAAAACATAATCCTTAACCCCGTAGTTAGCCGAACTACGGCTTGCTCTAATTCTCATTCCAGATGAGATACGAAGGCATAAGACGCGATATCTTAGCGAGCACACATCCCCCCAACCCATAGGTCAGCCGAGCTACGAAGACTCTGATTCTCATATTCAGATGAGATACGTATGCAGTGGATACGACACCCGCGCGAGTCATTTTCATTTAACCCCTTTTTTAGTAAACAGCACAAGATAAACTCACACCCTTTAGACAAGAACTACAAAAGTGGATCCCGTAGAGTACTACGGATGCGAAGGGGTGCTAATACCTTCCCTTCGCATAACTGACTCTCGAACCCAAGATTTGGTTGCGAGACCTTGTCTTTTTCTTTCCTCTTTTCAGGTTTACTTCGAGCGTTTCCTTTCCCTCCTTTGGGATAAATAACGCACGGTGGCGACTCTTCTGTCATTTTCTTTCGCCGGTTGTTTTTGAAGGAGAATTGCGATCCAAAATGCAGCGGAAATTAAAATTTTCTCCTTTAGAGATCCTTACGAATGGTCATGATCAGTGATAGAATATTTACCTCTTGTGACGATTGAAACCTTTGGTGCAGATCTCTTGTGACGATCAAAACCTTTGATGCAGATCCACGGAGCGATCACGAACGTTGAACGATGACAACGTCTCTACTCAGTCCACACGAACGGATTCCTTCAATCTTAGTGCTAGCTGGTACGAATGAAGGCTTTGAGTGAGAGAGAGAGAAAACGAAAATTATGCAACCGCAATTAATGCTTATGCACAAGGGTTCTATTTATAGAACCACTTGTGAGGGCTTCAAGCTAAAAGTCCACTTAAGTGTATTTTGGCCCATATCTTATAATATGCCCAAAATCACTTAAGCCCATGGTACCTTACCATATTTCGTATTCTACTCAAGTACACCGTACCTTACGATGTTCTATAATTCACTTAAGGGCACCGTACCTTACGGTATTCCTTAGTTACTCTATCTCTCCTCAATCCGTCCTTTGTGTGTGACCCTGTAGGTTTTCGTGACGTTCGCAATTATATTAAATCACGCATTTAACATAATAAACAGTGAGCGGTATCTAGCAACACATCACTGCTACCCAAGACACGAAAATGTCATGTGATCTGACAAAACCTTCTGTGATAATACTTATATGTATAATTACCCTTTTGCCCTTATGTCTATATTGAACACAAGGCATAGACCGTGTCATCCTTGTCCAGTTCAATATTGGACCCATAGACATTTATCCTGTTATGCAGGATGGGCAAATTCCATCTAGGTCACTTATGTCCCTCAGCATGCTTCGTGGAGTACCCATCAACTGTCTTTATGGTTATCCAGTTACGGACAACGTTGGATCAGCAATAAAGCACTCGACTCTACATCTAGGGTCCATAGTGGTTTCAGGTCGAAGAGTGGTATACACCATTATCACCATGAGAATAACTTATGACACTTTGCATAACTTTCTATATAGTATTCTCATAGCGGGTTAATCCGGTATAAATATTACTCATAATATTTATACCTATGTTTAAGACTTGATAACTCTTTATCCATGATCCATGAGATGTGATCATCAGTCTACAGACATAATAGTCTTAATGCTTTAATGTTATCCCACTTCACACTAAAGCTCGACTACGGATACTTTAAGAATAGTGTCCTTATGTTTAATGTGTTCTCATGATTAAGTCACACTTAATACATTAAACGGACTAGCTATTCTAGGGACTTTATTAAACAAACGTAATAAAGAAAAGCCTTTTATTATTCGATACAAGTACCAAAAGTATTGGCCTCTAGGGCTTACACCAACAATCTCCCACTAGCACTAGAGCCAATCAGGCATACCCCTAATGCCCATAGATCTAGTATGGCCATCATGCTTCTGCTACGCAAGATGCTTTGTCAGTGGGTCAACGATATTGTCAAGTGTAGGTACTCAGCATATTTTCACATCTCCTTTATCTGTTATCTCTCGAATGAGGTGATAACGCCTAAGTATGTGTTTGGATCGTTGGTGAGATCTAGGCTCCTTGGCTTGTGCGATAGCACCATTGTTATCATAATAGAGACCAATGGGATCCACAATGCTAGGGACTATACCAAGTTCACTAATGAACTTTTTGATCCAAACAGCTTCCTTTGCTGCACTTGAGGCAGCAATACACTCGACCTCGGTTGTAGAATCAGCAACTGTATCTTGCTTTGAACTTTTCAAGCTCACAGCGCCACCATTTCAGCAAAACACATAACCATTGGAATCATTCATATTAAAGCGTCTCAACACCTTGTCTATGTACTCTGACTTAGGCCAAGCATTTTATGATCTATCTCTATAGATTCTGATTCCTAATATATAGGCTGCTTCACCTAGGTCCTTCGTAGAAAAGCATTTCCCCACCCAAGACTTTACTTGTTGCAGGGTAGGGATATCGTTTCCAATAAGTAATATGTCATCTACATATAATACCAGGAATACGATCATGCTCCCACTAACCTTCTTGTAGACACAAGGCTCATCTTCGTTCTTGATGAATCCATATTGTTTTACTGTTTCATCAAAACGAAGATTCCATGAGTAATACATCACCTTGATCAGATATCCATATATCTCAGGTAGGTGACGTATCTTGCCTGACCTACGTTGGTCTTGTTCTACTTGAGCAGGTTGCTCTTACACAACTACTTGTGTTTCCTGCTCCAATTCCTCCATAGGTGTGTCGATGCTTTGTGATTCTTGAATTTCTTCAAGCTCTACTTTCCTCCCACTGGTTCCTTTGGAAATAAAAATCCTTTTCTAGGAAAACTCCAGTTCGAGCGACAAACACTTTGCCCTCAGAAGGATTGTAGAAGTAATACCCTCTTGTTTCTTTAGGATACCCCACAAATAAGCATTTGTCAGATTTGGGCTCAAGCTTAGTTGAAATTTGCCGTTTCACATAAGTCTCGCAACCCCAAATCTTCATGTAAGACATATGTGGTTTCTTACCACTCCATATCTCATATGGTGTCTTCTCAACCTTTTTGGATGGAACACGGTTAAGTGTGTAAGCTGCTGTCAATAATGCATGTCCCCAAAAGGAGTTTGGAAGATCGGCGTGACTCATCATGGATCGGACCATGTCTAACAGGGTTCGATTTCTTCTCTCAGATACACCATTCCATTTGGGTGTTCCAGGAGGAGTAAGCTGGGATAGGAACCCATACTCTTTCAGATGGTCATCAAACTCTAGGCTTAAATACTCACCACCTCGATCTGATCGAAGAGTTTTAATATTCTTACCTAGTTGGTTTTAACTCGTTAGGTTTCACCCTTTTAGTATTAATGTTATTAATAGGCGTTTCAAGATCAAGGACATATAGTCCATTGCTCATTTGTGCAGTAGCATAGAATATATCATTCAAATAAATTGAGCAACAATTGTTCTTTATTATAAATGAAAAACCAAACTTGTCCAAACAAGAAATGGAAATAATATTCCTGCTAATTGCAGGTACATAATAACAGTTCTCTAACTGAATTATAAAACCACTAGGTAAAGTCAATACATAAGATCTTACGGCTAAAGTAGCAACCTTTGCTCCATTGCCAACTCGTAGGTCAACTTCACCTTTTGCCAAATCTCTACTCCTTTTCAGCCCCTGCACATTTGTACAAATGTGAGAACCGCATCCAGTATCTAATACCCATGATGCAGAAGTAGATAAGTTATTTTAATAACAAAAATACCTGAAGTTGAAGTCTCTACTCCATTCTTCATATCTTCCAGGTACTTTGGGCAGTTTCTCTTCCAGTGTCCGGTCTTACCGCAATGGAAGCAGGTGTCTGCCTTTGCTATGCCTCCACTAGGCTTCGAAGCAGCAACAGTGGGTCTGGGTTTGGCAACTTCCTTGCCTTTCCCTTTATCATCCTGCTTAGTGGGCCTTTTGTTATGTCTCTTTCCATTTCCGATCATCAGAATGGACTTCCCTTTTGACTTCAGATTTTGCTCGGCAGTTCTTAACATGGCGAGCAGTTCAGGAAGAGATTTGTCCATATCAATCATATTGAAATTTAGGACAAATTGACTGAAACTATCTGGCAACGATTGCAAGATCAAATCAGTCGCAAGTTCCTTTTCGAGGGGAAAACCCAATCTCTCAAGGTTTTCCACATACCCAATCATCTTGAGTACATGGGGACCTACAGGGGCTCCCTCAGCTAACTTGCTTTGAAAAAGGGCTTTTGAAACTTCAAATCTCTCATGCCTTGCTTGCTCTTGATAGAGCATCTTCAAGTGTTCGATCATATCGAACGCTGCCATGTTCTCATGTTGCTTTTGCAATTCCGAGTTCATCGTAGCTAGCATGAGACAAGCAATTTCATTGGCATCATCGACATGCTTCTTATAAGCATCTCTTTCTGCCTTAGATGCAGAACTAGGAGGTTCCTCTTCAGGAACAGGTTTCTCCAAGACATACAGTTTTTTATCATGTTTGAGGACAATCCTCAGGTTTCGGTGCCAATCCAGAAAATTTGTCCCAGACAATTTTTCTTTATCAAGGATTGATCGCAAGATGTTGTTAGAGGTGTTTGCTGTCATGGTTATCTACATAAGGATTAAGAAAATATAAGTATCATTGACATATTTAATTAGGCCTTTAATCAAATATGCTCCCACTATTTTACTCAAAACAAATGACCCTCATCATTTGATTCGGAAAATCCCGTTGGAAGATTTTCTAGTGGGTCGAGATCCATATTTCACTTCGTTCTAAGTCCGCGTAGGCGGATTACACAAAACTAGGTTATTTAGGTAGGAACTCCTTCCAGTTGTATCTCATACAACTCTCGAAAATTTCAGTTGGGTGAATAACTCCTTATTCCAATCCATCATATGGATTATTCCCAACTCTTGCTTCTAAACATATATAATAAAATTATAATTAAGTTTGACTCATCGTTTTAGCAGTTGGATATTACAATTATCCCATCGCACCTTAACTAATACAAAACATGCACCTCGCGTAGGCGAAACCTACATTATTCGATACCAGTCTTGATGAGTGCTAAAACTTGGAAAGCAAACATATATAATATTCTCATAATTTGTTTAGTTAAGTTTGACCCATTGTTTTAACAGTTGGATATTACAATTATCCCATCGCACCTTACTAATATATAGATCATGCACCTCGCGTAGGCGAAACCTACATTATCTGATATTAGTCTTGATGAGTGTTAAAACTTGGAAAGCATAAACTTAATATTTAATTTGAGGGAATTGCAATTGTTCTGATCTCACCGGCTTATTTATCATATAAATCATCTCTCACATGCATCAACATATATTCACATGCATCAACATACATACACATGCATCAACATACATAATGAAACATTTATGGCCCCCAGCGCAATTGTTCTCACAAGCCAATGAGAGAACCTAAGTTAACCTAATAACGATCTAAGCTTCTCCAAGCATGATCTTTAAGGTTATCCTCCTTTGATATTGAATTCTTCTCTAAGCTTCTCCAAGCAAGATCTTCAAGGTTGTCCTCCTTTGATATTGAATTCCTCTCTTTCTTCATAACATTGTCTTCTTTTCTTTCTTCATTACATTACAGAAGAAACTCGTTTTACATACGAGGGATTGGGATGAGAAAATAAGTTACATTAAGAGATTAAAAGGAGAGGCACGACACGCAGGTCGTATTTAAAAACCCAAAACAAAATGAAGGAAGACTAAGGCCATAACTGATCACCATAAGGCAATAATGATTTATTATTAATTTTAATTCCTTTAATTTATTAAAACCGAATTAAATTTCGGCGACCGATCATATTACGCAGAGTTAGCCGGTGGACATCGTTTTGCATCAACACAACCCTTGCGTAGTCACAAAACAGAAACCCCGAGAATTCTGACTCTGTGAGTGTGACGACCGTCACCAAGCCCATGACGAACGTCATGCCCAGCTTGTCACGACCGTCACAGGCCCATGACGAACGTCACGCGGCCAAAACAGAAATGCCTAGAATTCTGGATTTGTGAATGTGACGACCGTCACAAAGCACGTGACGACCGTCACGTCCAGCATGTTACGATCGTCACAAGTCCATGACGACCGTCACGTCCAACTTGTTACGATCGTCACAAGTCCATGGCGATCGTCACGCGGCCAAAATAACAGAACTTTGAAACAGTCAACACACGTGTTCCAAAAGGCCCTAAATTCACAACTCTTTGACGGCACAACCCTTGCGCCGTCACCAACCTTAATGCGCCAATTTCAGACCGTCAAACACACCTCGATTGTTGATTCAGTATGATTGATCAACAGGTCATTGCTTCACCATACTAATGTCGAATTCCGAAGCAAATGACCATTGATCGCTCAAAGGAAAACAACCATTTAGTGTTTGAATGAACGAAACAGAAACAGTATATCACATATACCGTACTTTGCATTAGGATTACTTATATCATATATAAGTTGATCGGTCTCAATTGCGTAACCTATGGATGATCGATGTATCGCTGCTTCACCATACTAATGTCGGTTCCGAAGCATAGTCAACATCAATCATCCAACTCGTACACTCATGATGCCAAATTTAATTACTCGTTTAATTAATTGATTCATTCTATCTTTTAATCATATTAATACAAAAAATAAACAGCTATCCGAGTCATGGTTTTGTAAGTGGCTCTGATACCACTGAAGGAGAATTGCGATCCAAAACGCAGCGGAAATTAAAATTTTCTCCTTTAGAGATCCTTACGAATGGTCATGATCAGTGATAGAATATTTACCTCTTGTGACGATTGAAACCTTTGGTGCAGATCTCTTGTGACGATCAAAATCTTTGATGCAGATCCACTGAGCGATCACGAACGTTGAACGATGACAACGTCTCTACTCAGTCCACACGAACGGATTCCTTCAATCTCAGTGCTAGCTGGTACGAATGAAGGCTTTGAGTGAGAGAGAGAGAAAACGAAAATTATGCAACCGCAATTAATGCTTCTGCACAAGGGTTCTATTTATAGAACCACTTGTGTGGGCTTCAAGCTAAAAGCCCACTTAAGTGTATTTTAGCCCATATCTTATAATATGCCCAAAATCACTTAAGCCCATGGTACCTTACCATATTTCGTATTCTACTCAAGTACATCGTACCTTACGATGTTCTATAATTCACTTAAGGGCACCGTACCTTACGGTATTCCTTAGTTACTCTATCTCTCCTCAATCCGTCCTTTGTGTGTGACCCTGTAGGTTTTCGTGACGTTGGCAATTATATTAAATCACACATTTAACATAATAAACAGTGAGCGGTATCTAGTAACACATCACTACTACCCAAGACACGAAAATGTCATGTGATCTGACAAAACCTTCTGTGATAATACTTATGTGTATAATTACCCTTTTGCCCTTATGTCTATATTGAACACAAGGCATAAACCGTGTCATCCTTGTCCAGTTCAATATTGGGCCCATAGACATTTATCCTGTTATGCAGGATGGGCAAATTCCATCTAGGTCACTCATGTCCCTCAGCATGCTTCGTGGAGTACCCATCAATTGTCTTTATGGTTATCCAGTTATGGACAACGTTGGATCAGCAATAAAGCACTCGACTCTACATCTAGGGTCCATAGTGGTTTCAGGTCGAAGAGTGGTATACACCATTATCACCATGAGAATAACTTATGACACTTTGCATAACTTTCTATATAGTATTCTCAAAGCGGGTCAATCCGGTATAAATATTACTCCTAATATTTATACCTATGTTTAAGACTTGATAACTCTTTATCCATGATCCATGAGATGTGATCATCAGTCTACAAACATAATAGTCTTAATGCTTTAATGTTATCCCACTTCACACTAAAGCTCGACTATGGATACTTTAAGAATAGTGTCCTTATGTTTAATGTGTTCTCATGATTAAGTCACACTTAATACATTAAACGGACTAGCTATTCTAGGGACTTTATTAAACAAACGTAATAAAGAAAAGCCTTTTATTATTCGATACAAGTACCAAAAGTATTGGCCTCTAGAGCTTACACCAACAGTTTTTTCGCACACTGTATTTTTCAGGTTGCGATAGCTGGCGACTCTGCTGAGGACCCGGTTTCCCTAAGCGAGTCCCTCCTAGCTTTTGTAGTTTGTTTGTTTATTGGGTGTTCATGCTTTTGTACAGTTATTTACCTACTTTACCTTATTGCATTGTGTACATATCATTGCTGCATCTGTTGGCTGACTATGGCTGCTTGGTGATGTTTGTGAGATGAGTTCTATACCCGAACTCGAGTGCACTCAGGATAGGAGAATGGCATAGTCTTGTCGACTTGTGTGGAGTTATTCCTTAGCAAGTTGACTTGCAAGCCCATTCACTTGGTGGAGGTCATGTTGAGATCAATAATGTCACACAAGTAAGTTGTGGTTATACATTACTTTTTCCAATATAGACCTTAGAAGCCGAGGACCTTAGTTTACCAAACCCATCTTGGCCTATTCGTAGGACGTAGTGCGAAAGTCATTCAAGTGTAAGATTTGATACGATTGTTACGCGATACTACACTCATAAGAGTCTCTCTTGAGAATATTTTTGGAATACGAGTAATCGTTCCTCCGATAATATCCGAAAGATGGGATTATGACTATGGGAACCTTTTGTAGAACATGTTTGGCAGGTTTAAACCTTAGTACACTCCTTTTGGGTGGTTCTTAACCTAAACTCCATGCTCGTGACTTGCAACAAACCCTTGATTCATGGTTGATCTGATCAGGTATCCTTAATATCAATGAAACTTGGGTGTTGATAAGGTGTAAACCATAATCCACCAAAATGGGTGGTTGATATTAAGGATAACATGATCCATCCCATGACCTTTGTTTGGTGTGCTCTTAATTTCTCTCCAGACAGTGCAACCTGACAGATGTTCAAGCAGATACAGCGATCCTGATTCCCATGCCACTACACTGCATTCACATCATTTTGCATCACATCATTTTGCATTCATAATCATTCACACATGTTTATCCATTTCTGTGGGGTTTATATCTTCTACTTGATTCTAGTCGGAATTTTCTTGGTTCTCATCAACGACTTAGTCTTTTTTTTACATCGTTTATCTATTGAGAGACTGGAATAAAGGGGGTAGAATACCTTTGGAATTGATAAACATGTCATTGCATTTACATATTCATTAGCATGTCTTGCACAACAGGTACCGCCACAGTGTTCTCAGTTTGTTTGGTGTTCCGTCAGCAGGATAGCTGACCCAGGCATTCACCGGTACAGTACCCGCATAAACCAACAGAGAGTAATGGAAAGCCTACAGGCAGAGTTCGCCGAGATGAAAATCTGCATGAATCAATTCATGGATGTGGTTCAAGGGGTGGCTCAGGGACAACAAGAGCTCAGGCAGGTGATACAGAGGAATCCCCCTGCTCAACCAGAGACGGTGACTGATCCTCCAGCTGGAGAGGCTAATGGACCCAATGGACCAGGGCCTATCCCAATCCTACATGTCACCTCCGGTCAACAGCCCGTTCATGATGATCAGGACGATCAGTTCCCCCTGCTGCAGGAAGACTTTGGTATGGGTCATGGTGTGGACCCCATGTTTAGAAGATTGGAAGAGAGGTTGAAGGCAGTGGAAGGACAGAATCCTCTGGGAGTAGATGTTGCTGACTTGGGCTGGTCCCAGGTGTGAGAGTGCCACCGAAATTCAAGGTCCCGATATTTTACAAATACAATGGCAACTCTTGCCCGAAGACCCATGTGCAAGCCTATTTCCGTAAAATGGTTCCATACTCCGATGATGAAAAGTTGCTTATGTACTTTTTCCAGGACAACCTAGCTGGGGCATCCCTGGAATGGTATATGAGGCTGGACAGAGCCCACATCCGTTGCTGGAGGGATTTGGCTGAGGCTTTCGTGAAGCAGTATCAGTATAATACAGACATGGCTCCGGACAAAACTCAACTTAAGAATCTGTCTCTTAAAGGCAACGAGTGCTTCAGGGAATACACTCAATGCTGGAGGGAAACAACTTCCCGTGTTCAACCTCCTATGTTGGAGAAGGAAATGGCTAACATGTTCATGAACACTCTGCCAGGACCTTATTTGGAGCGCCTGGTGGGTTGCAATGCCTCCAATTTTGCTGATGTAGTCTCTACCGGAGAGAGGGTGGAGAATTACCTGAGGACATACAAGACCCATAGTGGAGGTGGATCCTCATCAGGGGTGAAGAAGTCGTTCATTCAGGGACAGAAGAGGGGAGAAGGGGATGCAAGTGCCATATCTTCTTATCAGAACAAGGATAACCGGAGGAATAACTTTCAGAACTATCATCAGCAACCGTATGTTGCGGCTGTGACCATTCCTGCTGCAGTACCACTACAACAACAACAACCACAACGTCAACCAGCTCAGTACCAACCACAACAACCGGGTAACAGACCCGCCTATCAACCGAGGCCAAGGACGATGGACCGGTGTTTCGAAACTCTTCCAATGTCGTACGCTCAGTTGCTTTCTAGTCTTCAACAACTACAACTTGTGTAGTTGCACACTCTGGCTCCTCCCGGTGGTAGGCTTCCGGTGGGTTATGACGCCAACGCTAGGTGTAGCTTCCACTCTGGGGCACCTGGCCACAATATTGAGAGCTACAAAGCTTTTAAGCACGTAGTTTAGGACCTCATTGATTCAAAGGCCGTTAACTTTGCACCAGCTCCTAATGTCGTCAACAATCCCATGCCCCATCATGGTGGAGCCAACGTTAACATGGTTGAAGGAGAAGTCAAATTAGTCTCTGCGGTCAACAATGAAGATGGAGATAGTGATTGCGACATCGATAACAGGGTGCGTCCGAGGATCCCGGGTGAAGTTCTCAACAATTGGTCTTCTGAGGAGATTGTCCAAGCCACTTGTCTCTAGGAGTAATTTTCTTTGTTTATTCATGCATATCCAAGTCTTACGTTCCGCCAGGGCGTAATGACTCATTGTAGGGCTCATCTATGTGACACTTGCATTTTTTATCATAAATAAAGGACGTCTTTTTGCATTCAAATATTTCGTTCCCTGTCTTTCTATTTTTGCAGTTTTTCAAAAAAAATGGCAATGTTTTGTTAAGTTTCCATTTTTTTTCACACTCATAAGCACATACCATCACTCATGCAGATGCACATCACCGAATCCTATTGATAACGGTTCTGCTATGGCTCGCTTCGACTTTGAAAATCCAATCTTTCAAGCTGAAGAAGAGGGTGATGAAGACTGTGAACTCCCTGAAGAACTTACCAGGTTATTAAAACAAGAGGAAAGGGTCATTCAACCGCATCAAGAGTCTGTTGAAGTGATTAATCTCGGCACCGAGGACGCCAAGAGAAAAATCAAGATAGGGGCTGCTTTGGAAGACAATGTGAAGAAGGGGTTGATTGAATTGCTGCAAGAGTATGTTGACATCTTCGCTTGGTCTTATCAGGACATGCCAGGGCTTGACACAGACATCGTGGTACATCACTTTCCGCTCAAAGAAGGTTGTCCTCCGGTCAAGCAGAAGCTCAGAAGAACAAGACCAGAGATGGCTGTCAAGATAAAGGAAGAAGTGCAAAAACTGTTGGATGCAGGGTTTCTAGCAGTCACAAATTATCCGCCATGGCTTGCAAATATTGTTCCGGTACCTAAGAAGGATGGAAAGGTACGGATGTGTATTGACTACCGGGATCTGAATAGGGCTAGTCCTAAAGATGATTTCCCCTTACCTCACATTGACGTTTTGGTGGATAACACGGCTCAGTTCTCGGTATTCTCCTTCATGGATGGCTTTTCTGGCTATAATCAAATTAAGATGGCACCAGAAGACATGGAGAAGACAACATTCATAACCCCATGGGGCACCTTCTGCTACAAGGTGATGCCGTTTGGTTTGAAAAATGCCGGAGCAACATATCAGCGAGCAATGGTGACTCTGTTCCATGATATGATTCATCATGAAATCGAGGTTTATGTTGATGATATGATTGCCAAATCTCAGACAGAAGAAGAACATTTGGTGAATTTGCAGAAACTGTTTGAGCGTTTGAGGAAATTCAAGCTGAGGCTTAATCCGAACAAGTGTACTTTTGGGGTGAGATCTGGAAAACTACTGGGTTTTGTTGTTAGCGGAAAAGGGATTGAGGTGGATCCGGCCAAAGTGAAAGCGATACAGGAAATGCCTGAGCCAAGAACAGAGAAACAAGTTCATGGTTTCTTAGGGAGGTTGAACTACATTGCAAGGTTCATCTCTCACCTAACAGCCATGTGTGAGCCAATATTCAAATTGTTGAGAAAAGATCAGGCTATCAGGTGGAATGATGATTGTCAAAGGGCGTTCGAGAAGATAAAAGAGTATTTGCAGAATCCTCTTATCCTTGTGCCTTCGGTCCCAGGGAGACCGCTGATTATGTATTTGACAGTACTAGCAATTCCATGGGTTGTGTTCTCGGTCAACACGATGAAACAGGTAGGAAAGAGCATGCCATCTACTACCTGAGTAAGAAATTCACAGATTGCGAGTCGAGATACTCAATGCTTGAAAAAACATGTTGTGCACTTGCATGGGCTGCTAAGCGATTGAGACAATACATGCTGTCTCACACAACCTTACTGGTCTCCAAAATGGATCCAGTCAAGTATATATTTGAGAAGCCATCTCTCACCGGAAGAGTTGCTCGTTGGCAAATGGTACTGATAGAGTATGACATCCAGTATACTTCCCAGAAAGCCATCAAGGGGAGTATTCTGTCAGACTATCTTGCTCAACAGCCGGTTGAAGATTATGAGTCGATGAAGTTTGATTTTCCAGATGAAGACATCATGTTCCTCAAGATGAAAGACTGTGAAGAGCCAGTTGTTGAAGAGGGACCTGATCCAGACGAAAAGTGGACTTTAATGTTTGATGGGGCCGTCAATGCCAGAGGAAGTGGAATTGGTGCTGTCATTACAACTCCGAAAGGTGCCCACATGCCTTTCACCGCTCGTATGACTTTCGAGTGCACCAATAATGAAGCTGAGTATGAAGCCTGTATCTTGGGTATTGAGCAAGCCATTGATTTGAGAATCAAGACTTTGGACATCTTCGGAGATTCAGCTCTGGTAATTAATCAAGTGAATGGTGATTGGAACACTCTCCAGCCTACTCTGGTCCCCTACAGAGATTACACGAGAAGACTGTTGACTTTCTTCACAACAGTAAAGTTGTACCATATACCTCGTGATGAGAACCAGATGGAAAATGCTCTTGCTACTCTATCCTCCATGATCACGGTGATCCGTTGGAACCATGCTCCCAAGATCAACGTGTTGCACCTTGATAGGGCCGCGTATGTGTTTGCTGCTGAACTGGTAGTTGATGACAAGCCCTGGTATCACGAAATCAAGTGCTTTCGGAAGAATCAAGAGTACCCTGCAGGGGAATCCAACAATGATAGAAAGACTTTGAGAAGATTGGCAGGCAGTTTCTTCTTGAACAAAGACGATGTTCTGTATAAGAGGAACTTCGACATGGTTTTGCTCAGATGCGTGGACAGACACGAAGCAGACATGTTAATGCAGGAAGTTCATGAAGGCTCCTTCGGTACTCATGCCGGCGGACATGCAATGGCTAAGAAATTGTTGAGAGCAAGTTATTACTGGATGACCATGGAATCTGATTGTTTCAAATATGCTCGGAAGTGCCATAAATGCCAGATTTATGCTGATAAGGTGCATGTGCCACCGAATCCTTTGAATGTGATGTCTTCGTCGTGGCCTTTCGCTATGTGGGGCATCATTATGATTGGAAAGATTGAGCCGACCGCTTCCAATGGGCATCGCTTCATCCTTGTTGCCATCGACTATTTCACTAAGTGGGTCGAAGCAGCGTCATTTGCGAAGGTCACCAGACATGTGGTTGCCCGATTCATCAAGAAAGAAATCATTTGTCGCTATGGGATTCCCGAAAGAATCATTACTGATAATGGTTCTAATCTCAACAACAAAATGATGAAGGAGTTGTGCCAGAACTTCAACATTCAGCATCACAACTCTTCCCCTTACCGCCCTAAGATGAACGGTGTTGTTGAAGCGGCAAATAAGAACATAAAGAAGATTGTGCAGAAGATGGTCGTTACGTACAAAGATTGGCATGAGATGCTACCCTTCGCCTTGCTTGGGTACCGTACTTCAGTACGTACACCGACCGGGGCAACCCCTTACTCCCTTGTGTATGGTATGGAAGCAGTCCTACCTGTTGAAGTGGAGATTCCTTCTCTAAGAGTCCTGTTGGATGTCAAGTTAGACGAAGCTGAATGGATTCGGACAAGGTTCAATGAGTTGAGTCTTATCGAAGAGAAGCGAATGACAGCCATTTGTAATGGGCAGTTGTATCAAAGTCGGATGAAGAGAGCCTTTGATCAGAAAGTGCGTCCTCGATGCTTCCAGGTCGGAGATTTAGTGTTGAAAAGGATCCTTCCTCCTCAGACATATCACAGGGGCAAGTGGACTCCTAACTATGATGGACCGTATATTATCACCAAGTTTTTTGATGGTGGGGCCTTAATGCTTGCAACGATGGATGGTGAAAACTTCACTTCCCCGGTGAACTCAGACGCAGTTAAAAAATACTTCGCATGAAATAGACCCGCTGGACAATAAAAAGAGTAGTCCAGGAAAAAATGGGCATCCCGGCGAACCAAGAAAATGAAAAAGGTTCGGGCAAAAATTAGGGATTAAAAGTGAAAAGATTGTACACCCGGTAAGTTGAAAACCTGAAAAGGCAACTTAGGCAAAAATGGGTATCCCGGTGGATTGAAAACCCGAAAAGGGCGATCCAGGCAAAAGTTAGGGATTAAGCGAATGACTGCGTTTTGAGTAGTTCTGAATCTCATCTCGTGTCAATGACTGGAAACTTTTGAAGGATAGGAAACAATCCAATCACTCTTTTCAGAAAGCTGATCATCTGGAGGATCTTGAAGACGAGCAAGTCATAGCAGAATTGGAACCCAATAGAAATCCATTTCACATTGCCATTAGATTAATGTCTGTTTTTATTTGTTGTGCGATTACCTCTTTCCAGGGATTGCTTCCTGATGTAAATGCCTATTCAGAGGCCGTTCAATCAATAAAATCATGTTATTCAATATATCTCTGTTTTCATTTTCATTATTCTGTTTTGTTTGCGAAAATGACGTCCGAATTTTTTGATAAACATTGCATCATGACACATAAGAGCTTTACAGGTACATGGTTAATAAACATTTAAAATTGCTGTAAATTTTAAGTGCTTTGGATCGTCTATTCAGAACAGGTACCCTCGGGGCATTTCCTTAAAATCCCCTGCAGATGATCGTGAATGTTTTCCGCTAACAGACGAATTCGGTATCTTATCCCTGCAGAGCTGATCAGAGCATTGGATTCTTCAATCCACAGCAGGTTCTCACCATTGTACCTCCCCCCAAGCGGTGGTTTCAGATTATACACTCCCTAGTAGAGTTGACAGTGTCAGACTATATACCCCCAGCGGAGTTCACAGTGCCAGACTGTATCTTCCCAGCAGAAGCGACTGCTCCTCAGAGTTCGAGGCCAGATCGATAATCCTAATGCCAGATCCATGGTTTCTTTCCTTGAAGTAGAACCTCGGTACCGTATCGGTATTTGCTTCCCCTGCTGAGTCATCTCTCGCAGATCGTGGTTGCCAGAACCACTATCGCTTTCCCCAACAACAGGTTTTCAGTGTCATTCTCTCCCCAGTCAGAATCTCGGTATTTCGTCATTGCTAGAACACCGTGTGGCGGGTCATTTCCCCACATAATTTTTTGCGTTGTGCATCTCCAGCAGTCTTGCCAGGGTCCAGAAGATGGTGATCATTTCCCCAGCAGATCCCATTGCCTCAGCTTGGCATTCTACCCAGCATTTCGCATCCCTGCATGCAGAATCATATTGCATTGCATCCTCCCAAATCGCGTAGCATTTCCATTTTCATGGAGCATTACGCCATTGAAAAATTCAAACATACGCATGTAAGCATAAAACATTCTCGGTATCCTAAGTGATAAGCCAGAAGTTGTTTCCAGTACTCAGACTGAAGATTGTTCATGACTTACCTTTGTTATCCCCAACAAGTGTCATTGGCCCATGCGCCGCCTCTATTATTGTTCCCTATTTCTGTCGATGCTGACAGGCATGAAGTTTCCGATATTCAGACCGAAGTGGCGTTCAGGCCAGTTTTCCGATGTTCAGATCGAAGAAGTTTCCGACGTTCAGGTCGATGCAACTTGTGGCGTTCAGGCCAGTTTTCCGATGTTCAGATCGAAGAAGTTTCCGACGTTCAGGTCGATGCAACTTATGGCGTTTAGGCCAGTTTTCCGATGTTCAGATCGAAGAAGTTTTCGACGTTCAGGTCGATGCAACTTGTGGCATTCATGCCAATTTTCCGATATTCAGATCAAAGTGGCATTCAGGCCAATTTTCCGACGTTCAGATCGAAAAAGTTTCCGACGTTCAGGTCGATGCAACTTGTGGCATTCAGGCCAATTTTCCGATGTTCAGATCGAAGAAGTTTCCGACGTTCAGGTCGGCGCAACTTGTGGCATTCAGGCCAGCCTTTCGGTGTTCAGACCGATATTAATAATCTCATATCTCCCGATGTTCAGATCGAAGTCATTTCCAGTATTCAGACTGATGAGCGGCATTCAGGCCATGGTTATTTCTGTATTACCATTTATTTTGGTATCCAGGTTAACATTCTTTTTCGGTATTCAGACTGATGAGCGGCATTCAGGCCATGGTTATTTCTGTGTTACCATTTATTTTGGTATCCAAGTTAACATTCTTTTTCGGTATTCAGACTGACTCTCACCGTACCAGACAGATTCTTCTTTCAAGACCACCTCTTTGCTGATTCTGACAGGCATTGTTACTTCACTTCACTTCAGTGCAAATTTTTGGGCTTTTATTGTATTCAATCCCTTGATACCTCGAAAGCACGAAAGCCGCTGCTATCTTCTTTCCAGGTCTCCAGTTGATTGAATAGGGGCAGCTGTAATACCCCAAAATTTACCCTTCATTTTACCTGGAAGCATACGCTTTACACCTCATGCATGCATTCTTTTTTAGGTCATTTAGCATTTGCATTTCATCATGGCATTCGGAATCGAATCCAAGAAGCTTGAACATCATCCATGACACTTTGTGGGCTCTATTTAGATGATCAGTCAACACAAGGGAAAGACTTGAGTTACTTCCAACAGGGGTCTATTCGTCAGTCAAAACGTTAATCTTGAAGGAGCAAAGGTTTGTTCATGAGCTGTCATGCTCGCTAGGCGAAGCCCACGTGTTTTGCAAAATAAATAAATAAATAAATAAATAAATATATAAAAGAAAAAATCTTGGACTTGAACCTCTCTCATTTGAGCCCACAGGTCCACAAAAATCAGGTTATAAATTTAGAGTTTCAGTGAAACAAAAGGCCATTCTATTCCTATTACCCTGTCTGGGAAAAAGATAGTGAGAGAAGAACCCTGGGGAAAAGATAGTGAGAGAAGAGCTAACAGAGTTCAGAGCAACCTCCAGGAAACTCTGAAAGGTTCATTCTGACTCACACACTTTCAGCTCAAGCAAACCCTAACATTGGTTTGCAAATCCAGCCGTGCCATTTGATTTCAACCGATCTCTCCAATCAGGTTTACCCTTATTCTCATTACCTTTGTGCTTTGAAGTTGAATACTCTGAATGTTTGAGGTATGATGGATGAATTTCATTAGGTTTTTGCCCACGGGTTCATAATGATGTATGAATGTATAAATAATGCCTTGAATGCTTAATCGTTTAATTTCTGAAGTGTATGCCACAGGGTTTGAGGTTTCTGAAACCATACTGTTTTGCTCTAATCTGACTTACGTTTGTCATAGCATGTTTCCTCCTAATCCTTATCTTGTTTCACTAACCCTTTTGTTGAGTTTTTGTGAAGGCTCACATGACTTTTGCAGGGATAGCTCGCTGGATATTCCACTTTGCTTGTGGGATACCATTTGGGAGATTTATTCTGATTGCCTTGTTGGCACATTTACTTTATACATGTTTGTTTTGTACGTGTTCGTATCCCCGCAGGTAGCGCGGTTCCTTTGTCAAGGACTGCCTTTTTGCATGAGCATCCAAAACCCTAACCCTTCATTGATTTTTCTTCTCTTAAACACACATTTACTCCTTCTACTACAGGTGAGTAAGTCTCCAAAGGTCGAGCATCTGGTAGATTGCGTAGTAACGTCGTCTGCCTCCAAAACATAATCCTTAACCCCGTAGTTAGCCGAACTACGGCTTGCTCTGATTCTCATTCCAGATGAGATATGTAGGCATAAGACGCAATGTCTTAGCGAGCACACATCCCCCCAATCCATAGGTCAGCCGAGCTACGAAGACTTTGATTCTCATATCAGATGAGATACGTATGCAGTGGATGCGACACCCGCGCGAGTCATTTTCATTTAACCCATTTTTTAGTAAACAACACAAGATAAACTCACACCCTTTAGACAAGAACTACAAAAGTGGATCCCGTAGAGTACTACGGATGCGAAGGGGTGCTAATACCTTCCCTTCGCATAACCGACTCCCGAACCCAAGATTTGGTTGCGAGACCTTGTCTTTTCCTTTACTCTTTTCAGGTTTACTTCGAGCGTTTCCTTTCCCTCCTTTGGGATAAATAACGCACGGTGGCGACTCTTCTGTCATTTTCTTTCGCCGATTGTTTTTTCGCACACTGTATTTTTCAGGTTGCGACACTTAATCCAAAGCCCAAAACTATAAAAGCCCAAAATAGCTAACACTACTAAAATTGGCATAAGTCGAAATCCTGTGTGAAGCAACATGCTTCGACACTTCGACACTAACACAACTCAACACACTAGGTGGTTCAACATTTCCTTGTTCTATCGAGCAACCTACTTTGTCACAAGGAATTACAATCCAACACACCACCTAATTCATTGTATCTAAGTTATCTACATTCATCATAGCTCTTAGTCTTCTGAACACTTCGACCTGCACTCCCTTCGTCATGATGTCTGCAATCCGATTCTCAATTCTGCAATGTTCCACATTCATTTTCCCATTTGCTACCTTCTCTCGAAGATAATGGAACCTCATCTCGATGTGCTTGCTTCGACTATGTGCTATCAGATTCTTCTCCAGATTTATAGCTAACATGTTATCGATCTTCATGGTAATTGCTCCATGACTCTTCGACGTTATCTCTTCGACCAGATTCATCATCCATGTTGCTTGACATGCACAAAGAGAATCAGTTATGTATTCTGCTTCGCACGACGATAATGCCACTACTGGCTCCTTTCTCGAACTCCAAGCAACTGGTCACCACCTAGCATAAACATATAGCCAACTGTGGATTTTCGATCCTCAGCATCACTGCACCAACTTGAGTCAGTGTATCCCACTAATTTGCATTCTTTTCCTTCATCAACTATAGGAAATAAAATGCCATAGTCGAGAGTTCCTTTCAGATACCTTAGCATCCTTTTTGCCGCTGCTAGATGTGATACCTTTGGCTTTTGCATGAACCTACTCACCATACCTACAATGTATGCTAAGTCAGGTCTTGTATGAAAAAGGTATCAAAGTGACCCAATAAGTCTTCTGTATTGGGTTGGGTCGACATCATCTTCATCTGAATCTTTCAACAATTGTAATATGGGCTCAGCTGGAGTCAAAGTTGGGTTGCAATCTTGCATCTCAAATCTCTTGAGTATTTCACCTACACACCTTATTTAGTGCATCATCAAACCTCTACCACTATTGTAGAATTTGATGCCAAGGAAATATTAAATGTCACCCAGATCTGACATTTCGAATTCCTTGTTGAGATCACCTTTGAAGTCTTCGATCTCCTTCTTGCAGCTACCTGTTATCAGCAGGTCATCAATATAAAGGCATAATATAAGCAATTCACTCTTGATTATTCTTACATATACTCCATGTTTAGATTTTCACTTCACAAGTTCCTTCTCCCTTAGAAATCCATCTATCTTCTTGTTACAAGCTCTTAGAGCCTATTTAAGTCCGTATAGGGCTTTATGCAGCCTGTACACCTTTCTTTCTTCGCCTTATTTCACAAACTCAACTGGTTATGCAACATAAACTTCTTCTTCTAAGGGGACATTAAGGAATGCATATTTCACATCCATCTGACACATCCTCCAGTTGTTAATGTTTGCCAGACCAACAAACAACCTGATTGTTTCGATCCTAGCAACAGGTGAAAAACTTCATCGAAGTCGATTCCTTCTTTTTAAAGAAATCCTTTTGCCACAAGTATCGCCATGTGTCGAGTCACTTCTCCTTTGGGATTCAACTTCACATTGTATACCCACTTTACATCGATTTCCTTCTTGTTTTTGGGGAAATTCGACAAGTGACCAAGTGTTGTTGACTTCAATTGACTTCAACTCTTCGTCCATTACTTTCATCAACTTTGAATCTTTCAATGCCTTAGCTGCATTGACTAGTTCGACATCTGTGTAGAAAGCATAATGTACCAGCTCACCTTCTTCATTGACCACATCATCTGAAGTAATCACATATTCTTGTAACCTTACAGGCATGTGTCTTGTTCTTTGAAGTCTGCTTGGACCTACTTCACCTCTAACTTCTTCTTGTCGAACTTCTCTTTCGACTTCACTAGCCAGTTCATCACAATAGATTCTCACTGAATCTTTCTTGACATTCTCAATCCAACCCCACTCCTTAAGATCATCTATGATCACATCTCTGTTGAGCACCACTTGCTTATTCACTAGGTCTAACAACTTGTATCCTTCAGTCGTATGATATCCTATCAGGATTATCTGACTCGACTTATCATCAAGTTTTCTTCTCAACTGATCTGACGCATGTCTATATTCTATAGATTAAAACATCCTCGGATGACTCAAGCTAGGATTGACACCAGACCAACATTCTTCTGGCGTGATTCCTTCTAGCTTCTTCGTCGGACATCTGTTCAGGATATATGTCGCAGTCAACACAGCTTCTTGTTATACCCCAAAATTTCCATTCCCCTTTCTTCATATTCCCATCTAACCATTTGACTAGGATTCATTCGCATGCATTACTAACTCATGCATAAGCACTATTAATTACCATGGATTTCGAGTGTTTGGCTTGCATGGCTTTGGTTTGTTTGTATAACAACTGAAATGCTTGGTTTGGACTTGCCCCGAGGCACCCCAAAACCCAAATCTCAGGTGATCCCAGTGTGTCGCACTCAGCATTCGATATTTGGTTTGTCCATTTTATCCCCCTTTGATGCTCGAGTCTTTTGGCCATATTCTGAGTCCTTGGTCTCGTAACTTCCACCCACCTCCATTCATTCACTTGATCATTGTCATGTAACTATGCTTGGTCCTTGGGTTCCCGTTTCTCACCTTCGTGTGTCAATTATGAATCTCGGGTTTGATTTGTGGTCGTGTTCATGCATTAAGCCGAGTCGTTTTCATTCAATTGGTCAACTCCATGCATTTTTACCCCTAAAATATTCATTACATACAAAAAAGGAGCAAAAAGATGTAACATTGCAAAAAAACTCATTTTTGGAGGTTTTTGGCCCTGTGAGTCGACTCACGACTCGACGCAATCCCCCCGGGTCCGAACAGGTCGACCCACCGGTCAACTCAATTATGGGAAACTTGAGTGAGTCGACTCACTCACCCTTTGCGTCGACTCATGCTCTTTCTCTATTTGAACCTGGTTCCCTCGGGTCGGAACAGGTCGACCTACCGGTCGACTCAATGCTGGAAATTCATGATTGAGTCGACTCATTTCCTTTTTTTCTTTCAGTCTTTTCGTCGCGGGTCCGGACAGGTCGACAGTTGACTCAACCCTGGGAATATCATTGTGTGAGTCGACTCATCCCTTGTTTGATGTAAGAAGGGGACTTTTGGGATGAAACATGATCCTCCATCATTGAGGCTTGCAATCAAAGGCAAGTAGGCCCATGCATGAACACCGAAAAAATCGTGAATATCCGTCGACGCTTCAATGTTTGGTACTTCATCAAAATTCAACCAAACACATTGTGAACACATCAAACCTGCAGTAAACCAAGTGTAGAAAAATCCACCAACACTTCAACTTGCACAATCATAACCAAAGCCAAAATCACATAACACAACACAACCACTGTTAACCTACAATTGCAAGTCATGATAAGCTAATCTCATTCAAATTGTCACCTACAATAACCATTCACAAACAGTCACTTGAACATATTTCCACTAAGTTAACTAATCAACTAACTTCCAACTCAGTGAGTTAACTACCTAAACTCACTGAGTTCATTCCAAGTAACTCCAAACCTCTTTTAACTAACCCCAAGCCTAATTCCAAACTCATTGATCCCAAGCCTAACTTCTATAAATTCACCTCTTCACCATTCACTAGAGGCTAGCTACACTTTTGCATTCATCATCTTCAATTCTCTGCAACCTTTCTCTGAATCCACTCCCTCTCACTCAAAGCTCAATTTTCCCAAAACTCCATTGAAGCTTCACATTGAAGCTTCAAGAAGAGTGAGCTAAACCTCATCTTACTACAGTTTTTGTGAAGAAGAAGATTCAGAAAACAAGAAAGTTAGAGGAAGATAAAAGTAATACTTCATCTTCTTGTACAAGTGATTTTTCGTTATCCTCATCTTCTCCGATCAACACTCACCGGAGCAATTCTCAGCTTCGGAGGTAGGTCTTTCTTTCATTGCATTTCTGGTTGTTATGTTGAATATCCCATCATGCTACTACAAACCCCTATCGTAAGGAGCTCCGAATCTTGTTCATGGAGGAGTATTGTAGATCTGAATTTTTAGGGGTTCTTGAGGATTCAGTCTCATTAGTGGATTTAGGATAGAAATTGGAGAATTTTAAGAGTGGATCCTTGTTCGGGAGGTGGAGACGAAGAGATAGATGCCTCCGCTTTTTATTTCCGGTAGCCACCGCCGCCGGAAGCGATTTCCGACACGGTGGTCCGCGGTGGAGCTCCGGCACCGACGACCTGAACTATCTTGGAAAAAGGCGCGTACATTCAAACTCTTCTGTTTTTTTCCAACACAACTCCCAACCTTTGGGCTTATTTTCTGATTGGGCTTTCCATAGTCCAAGCTCAATACAGTACTGTCTTACTCCACTTTTCTGCTGCACCCCCTAACTAAAGAGAATCTTGTTCTGAATTGGGATTTGGCACCTGAAGCCCATGAATATTGGACTATGTTTTACTCTGTTTTTCTGCACATCCAAATCAGGCCTACAAACCTTCTGTTTTGCAAAGGCTCGCTATTTTTTTTGTTTTTTTTTTTGTTTTTTTTGTTAATTGTTAGAAGTTAGGCTAATTGGATCAATTATGAGTTTAATTAGAATTTTAAATTCAATAACCATAAAATCAGACAAAAGACCATTTTACCCTTTAAGGGTAATTTTGGACATTTTCACTCCTAAAATCACATGCACCTTTAGGAATAGAATTTAACTTAGAATCTTAACCATGACATGTTCCCTTAGGAATTTTAACATGGACTTTTAATCAAAATTCTTGACTAACCATGGCATGTACCCTTAGGATTAGCTTGTAACCAGTTCTAACCATAGATTAAGTTTTAACCAAAAATTTCAAATCAAAACAAACCCTCCGATTTAAGTTGATCAAAAGAAATTTTGATCCATTAAATCCTTTGAACTTGTATCATCCCATAGTCTAAATTGAGTGACCAAAAGACCCTTGGTCACTTAATGAGACTTTTATTCTAAGCTGTGGAGCCCGAAGCCTCAAGTCAAGATCTCCAATCAAGGCATCCTCAGTCACACCAAGCAGCGGATTATACAAGACAAATCAAAGGCTAACACTTGGTAACCACGATTTAAGTTATACGAAACGGGCCTTAAGTAGTAAGGAATGATGAGATGGAGTCTCTCCTATCCTCATATAGAGCGACTTTGCGTATAGGGCGTATGCCCCAAATATTTAAAGCGTTCTCCCTTATTCATAGACTTTAGTACAATACGAATCGATTAAATTACCAAGTCTTCTTCACACAAAATCAACATCAACGCAAGGATCAACAATGAAGATTCTTCACCAGCAACTTGTCAGTCAAGAGAATTATCATGCACTTCAAGTCTTAAGTAATAGGGAATGACGAGACGGAGTCTCTCCCATCCTCGTCTAGATCGACTTTGCGTATGGGGCATATGCCCCAAATATTCAAAGCTTTCACCCTTATTCATAGACTCTCATGTGATTCTTATCAATCGACTGTCAAGTCTCTCAATTCATCTATCCATTATATTCACTTCTATTCAATCATCCTTTTTCCTTCGATCATTCTTGCTTTTAGCCCTAGAGGGCTGAACTACGAAAGCTCTGATTTCCTTATTGCACAATAAGGGTACGTAGGCAAAAGAATTCATATTCTTCGCGAGCTATCTTATTTATCAATCTATCTTATTTATCAATCTATCTTATTTATCAATCTACCTTATCTATTGCTCAATCAATCATTCTCCATTCATGCAGTCTATACCATCTTTTTGAGATCAATCATACTTCTCCTTGGACTCCTTGTCTATCCTTTTAGGACGTCTTAACGATAGTCCGTCTCCTCAATCGATAGTTGTTTGGGGGCCATGCCCAAACACTTAATTCAGTCTTTCTTTTTGGCTTTACCCTGCAGTGGCGGCCTGCTAGTCCACGTATTGGTAAATTCCTACCTTCACTCTTCAATTCAGAGTTTATCTCCTTCTTGGACCCAAGATACTATCCTTAATTGATCTCAAACTAATGGTTTCCCCAACAAGTGATACTATTCTTTGCACTACCGTGCTGTCATCATTCCTCGAATTGGTGTTTGTCTTGTGAGCCCCCGTTGCTTAGGCAAATGACTTTCTTTCTATTCTCGTGGTTCCGAACTACGATTGCTCTGACTTTCTCATTGCACAATGAGAATACGTAGGCACGAGGATGTGAATCCTTGGCGAGCATACTTCTAATTATTCCTCCTTCGCCTTAGGGCACCGTTCACATCTTTCATTATCCATTATCTACCTTCCATCATAAATCATTCACCTGGTGACATACTGTCTCTTTGACATCGAAATGAATTTTCTTTGGGATTCCATACATATCCTTTTAGGACACCTAATGTAGTCCGCATTTCTACCTAGAGTTGTTTGGGCTACAACCTCAAACATCTAATTCCTTCCTTTTTTGGCTAAACACCCTATAGTGGCGGCCTGCTAGTCAACATAGCGGTTAGAGATGTTTCCCTCTATGGTATGAATTTTATTTTTCTTATGGATTCCATTACACTTTCACCTTTCGATTTCAAACAATACTTCTTTAGTCACTTGTCACCAAATATTCAATTTTGTGACTTTGGTCACTTCATTTCATTCATCTCCATGATGTATTCATATTCTACCTTCCTTCACTATATAATATATCAGTTACCTTTGAGCCAAATACACTACCTCTTTGTGCTCCTTCTTGCATCACCTTGTGAACCAAGAGATGTTTGGGATTGTGCCCAAACACCTATTTCTTCGTCTTTTTGGCTTTACCCTATAGTGGCGGTCCTACTAGCCCGTGTACTAGTAATAGCCACCTTACTCTTGGGTTCATCTTTTCACCCTCGTTGGAGTTCAAAACACTATTCTTTGGTTCAGACCATTCTTTGATCACATTCCTATTCACCTCCCGCCTCTAGTTCCTTGAACTACGAAGCTCTGAATTCCTCATTGCACTATGAGGATACGTAGGCATGAGGGCCCTAATCCTCATTGAGCACTTTATATATTTCTTTTCCTTTTCCCATTCTTTTGTGAGTAATCTTTAGATATAACACCTATTCGAGCGAGAATAATCAAAACGGTTTCCATGGAGTACCGTGGATGTTTGGGGTGCTAATACCTTCCCCTTGCATAACCGACTTCCTTACCCAGTATATCTCTTTCCCCCGAGTTTTATCAATGTTTTCCCTTCTCTTTGGATAAATAAAGTTCGATGGCGACTCTGTTGTATGTTTGAGCGTGCGTTGGGTTCGGGTATATTTCCGCTAGCCTCACTTCTCCCCATAATTCTTTGGGTAGATGCTTGCCTTTCAATATACTTCTGACCATATTCATGATGGTTGTATTCTTCCTTTCTGCGACTCCATTCTGCTGTGGAGTGTAGGGTGACACCACCTCATGTACAATCCCTTATTTCACACATAATGCGTCGAAGTCTTTCGACACATATTCTCCACCACCATCAGTCCTCAAAATCTTGATCTTTCGACCGCTCTGTCTTTCGACCATAGATTTAAACTTGGAAAATACCTCGATCACTTCACTTTTCTTTTGGATATGGTAAGACCACATTTTTAGACTGAAATCATCTATGAATATAACAAACTATTTGTTACCTCCAATTGAATCCACCTAGAGAGGACCACATACATCAAAGTATATGACTTCAAGAATTGCCTTCGACCTGCTTCCTGCATCCTTACTGAAGTTGTGCTTGTGCTGCTTCGCCTGCACACATTCTTCACATACTTCGTTTGGAATGTCGATTTCTGGTAATCCTGAAACCATATTTCTTCTCTTCAAATATCTGATGCCTTTGAAATTGAGATGACCAAGTCTATAATGTCATATATATTCATCTCTATTGGCTGTTGTTGCAAGGCACTTATGCTCCATCACATTTAGTTCAATATTGAAGGTTCTACTCTGAGACATTGGAGCCTTCAAGATCAACCTTCCATTTGAGTCGATAACTCTCATCATCTTGTCTTTGATCGACACCTTGTAGTTCTTTTCGACTAACTGTCCTATGATGAGCAAATTGCTCTTCATGCCTGGTATGTACAACACATTTGAAATTACTGACCTCTTGCCATCTTTCCTCATAATCAGAACATCACCAACACCTTCAGTTGCTAGAGTATTGTCATTTGTAAATTTTACCATGTTCTTCATTGAGGGCTTTATGTTGACAAATCAATCTTTCCTCCCAAACATGTGTGATGAGCATCCTGAGTCCAAGTACCACTGATCCTTGAATCTCTCTCCATCTTTTGTTGTAACCATCAACAACGTCTTTTCTTCTTTATGTTTCGCCAGCTTTGCATAAGTTTCTTGATTCTTCTGCTTTTCTGGACAATCACTAGAATAGTGACCATACCTTTGACAGTTGTAACACTAAATGTGACTATTGTCTGACTTTTGACCACCACCTCTTCCTTCCTTTTTGCTGATTTCGACCAGTCGAATTGTTGTAACCTCCTCTGCCTTTGTTGTCATTCCAACTTCCTTTGCCTTTCCTTTCTTTTGCTGATTGCGCCTGCAAAGCCATATCACTATTCGACTTTCCTGCAGCTCTTTCAGCCATTCTTTGTTCGTGAGATTCAAGCATCCCTTGAAACTCTTCCTTTGTCAGTTTTGACAAATCTTTCGAATCTTCTATGGCTACTACTACATGGTCGAACTTTGGAGCCAACGACCTCAAGATCTTTCCAACAACAGATCTTGATGTCAACACTTCTCCACATACCTTTATTTGATTATCTAGTTTCGTAACCTTGGTGAAGAAATCAGTTATGCTTTCACTGTCTTCCATCTGAACCAATTCATACGTTCTTTTGTGAGTTTGTAACCTCACCTCTTTCACCTTCTTCGCGCCTCCAAACGATTTCTCCAGAATTTCCCATGCTTCTTTCGCTGACTCATCATCACTAACCTTTTCAAAGTTATCTGCATCAACACATTGATGGATTATAAAGAGAGCTTTATAATCTTTCTTCTTCGATTCTTTATGTGCATCCTTTTCTTGATCTGTCGTGTCTTCTGCAAGCGTTACTACTCATTCCTTCATAAGATCCCAAAGGTCTTGATAACAGAATACAACATTTATCTGCTTGCACCAATTCTCATAATTGTTGTTCTTGAGAATAGGAAAATTTGTTGGAAAATGCCCGTTTGGATGATTCGTTTCCATGGTGATTTTCTTCCCACAAATCGATTAAACCGGCGCTCTAGATACCAAATGTTGGAAATCCACCAAAACCTATGGAGAATTTCAATCAATCTTGATGAACAAGATTGTTATCATTCACATAATAACAATGAAAAGAGAAGAACAATGGAGAGAGAGAAAGAAAGTAAAGAACGATGAAGGAGAAAAAGAATTAAAATTCTGCAGAGTTTCTCTCTGCCCACAAACTGTGGAAAACTTCTTATTCATTTTGCTATTGCAAATACTGTGAATTACAATGTTATGAATACTCTATTCACCTCATTACAAGAATAAAGATTACTCATTCTATTTATAGATTTAGGTTAACTTGGACCTCTAAGCAAAATCCAAAACTATAAAAACCCAAAATAACTAACACTACTAAAATAGGCGTAAGTCGAAATTGTGTGTGAAGCAACATGCTTTGACACTTCGACACTAACACAACTCAACACAGTAGATGGTTCGACACTTCCTTGTTTTGTCGAACAACCTATTTCGACACAAGGAATTACAATTCAACATCTTTGACCCCTTCTTCTAGTCTCTTTTAATTGGACATGTTATCTCCTATTAAAGTAGATACTTTTCGCAAAGTATTTAAACATGTAATATATGTTTACTTTGTTTTTCAAGAGGGAATAGTTTATACAATCAATTCAAAGCTCGTTTTGCCAGCTAAACTACTAAAAATAAAACACATTCTATAGAAATCATGTAGAATTAATCCACCAGAAATCAGCACATAAAATGTTGAATATTTACAGTATTTGAAGGAAAACTATATCAATATACATTTTCTCTCTTGCCAAATATACTAAAGTTTTAATGTGTATATTTTGATGGCAAAGAAGCAGAGGTTGCGCCTGACTCCACCAATATTGACCAGAGAACTTGCACATCTTCACATGGACATGACTTCACATCCTTATATAAGATGTATATTCCTCTACCTATTTTCCACAAGAAAAACAAATTATAATCGGTAATAATTAATGTGATCATCATTATTTTGTATTTATCAATAAAATGAATATACGAGAACCGATACTTACTCCTTTTATTTGTTGAATGAAGTCGAACCCAGATCTTCTTCAATGGGGAGATTAGCGATTTAAGCCATCCCATATTGGTGATATGCTGCTACTTTTGGGTCATAGTTGTAGGTGAAAAGATGGAAGCAAATTTGACATGTTTATAAAGAGAGATTGCTTGGAAGTTGGAACATCGACACTTTAATAGTACTGCTTCTCATGTATTTTACCAAATTTGTTTTTGTAATCATGCAAGAAAAACATGGCCATTCGGTGTAATGTCTTTGTCACACATTTTCTATCTTATGCAAGGAGCTAAACCATGTGTTTATAAACAAACAATAAGGTGTACCATATTTTGGCAATTCACACGCTTTCAAACCATCTTGCATTCATATAAAGGTGTACCATATTACTATAAAAAAAACTTATGAGTGAAGCACCAAGGTTTTTACAATTTTTATTTATATAAAGATATTAAGAAATTGTTCTTTACAATTTTATATCTAGCAAGTTGATTTTCCTTAGATTACTTTGTGAAAATTGAGAACTAGCAAGTTTATTTGATTAGAAAACAAATTATGATAGAAGAAAAATAAATTTAGCGATTAAAATTAGTTAAAGGCGTAAGGATGAAATTTGTAACTATTAAATATTGGAAAAAAAATTAGAGAAGGATTTCATTACTTTTATTTTTATTTGGTTTAAATGCATTTTAGTCATTCTAGTTGGTGTGTTTTAAACAATTGATCACCCTATTACAAATCAATGATTTTTATCCCTTAATTTGATGGTCTTTAGATTTTTGGGTCCCTTCCACTTTTACATACATAGCAATAATGATTAGTTTAATTATTTATCATTGATGACTAGGATATTTTAATATTTAATAATATTTTTAACTAATTTAATATTTTTAATATTTTTTAGAGAATTAATAATTTAAATTATTATTTAATTAATTAAAATTTTGGAAAAATATTTAAGGTCTAAAGTCCATTTTGTTGCAAATATGATTTGTTCTCAAAAACCCACTTCCATCCCAACCCACTGATGCAATACCTTTTACATGTTTAAGCTTTATAAATCATTCTATAATTCTAAGAAAAAATGATGTGGGACTCTGTAAAAGGCACAATGTCCTTCTATTGTTTCAACACTCGTCACCTGAAGACATGGATGGACATGTTAATCAACCTATACCACCATCGATGAACAACAATAGTCCATAAAGAGTATATCACATAAATCGACCTGGACCAAAACAGAAGAAAATGGAGTTGAAAACAAATGTCTTGAAACTCATATATCAAAATCCATACATTGGAAGGGATCAGGACCGTTCCTGACTTTTTAGAGGCTTATGGCAAATAATAAAAATTAATTCCTAATAAAAAATATATTTTAAAAAAAAAGAACAACTTTGTATTCGTCAAATAAAAAGATGTTAATGCACTCACTTCTTTATCAAATCCTTGTATTCCCCCAACCCGAATACAACAAAAACATTTTCACAAATCTAAAAAATGGTATAAACAATATCATGATCAACCTTGTGTTTACCTTGGAGTTTTGTAAACAAGCATGAGTCTTTCAAAATTGATATTTTGGTTACTTACAGGATCAACTAGATTGATCCTATGACATACGTGTATAGTTTTTTGTTTAAAGTTTATTTTACTATTACGTTCTTCGATGATAATGTTACAATTAAAAGAAATGCAAAGAGAATTTATGGAAAATATGAAGAGAGAACAAAATTTCGACAGGAAGGTAAATAGCATAAAAATGATTTTAATGTAAATAAATTGACATTGAATAAAATATGGTATTTTATACGTACATATTCTCAAAATATAGTCAACTGTGGAAAGAAATGAGTATTTATGACATGATTCAACTACCGAAAGTAGGGCCAAGATATAGTCAAAATATGTCAATAGTATCTTTATATTTTTGGGATAATACTCACAATACTTTCCATTTCCCCTACGGAATGTTGACCCCTAACCTTTTCGACATTGCTGTTATTGTTGGTTTTCGACCAATCGGAGAAGTCTTTCACCCGAGCGACATGAACAAAAACACCACTAATTTTGATACCAACACAACCACCTTCACTCATTATATATTTGACCATCACAATACTGAAAATTATGAAGTTTCTGCATAAGAGAACATTGCCTTCCTGGCACTTTGGTTATCACGCTGTATCTTCTGCTCAAAATTTCTTCAAGTGGCGAAGAGATTTTTAACCTTGGCGAACCAACTGCATGTTGGATGCAACATCTGCCTAAGTTAACTGATCTTAGGTTCTCATTATGAATCCTTATGAGAAGATGTCAAAAATTCTAAAGACCTATAAACCGGGGATGAACTTGCTACTAGCTGGCCCATATTGGTTACTCCAATTGTGGTTACATTCCACCTTTGAGCCCTCACTCCCAACCTACAACACCATTAATGAAGAAGACGAAGAGATAAAACACAGACAAGTCGAAGTGACATGCCTGGCTCATATGACTCCAAATGACGAAGGATCAAGTTTGCAAGCTTCCTTTTCTAGATATATGATGATGTTCGTAAAATGCTACAACTTCACTTCTTCTATGGCTCCCTTCGCCAACAGAACCCATGGCCCTGAGTGGTTTACCATAGAATTTCTTGCCTCTTCGATCGATCAGGAAGCAGAACCTTTGGCTATATGGGAGGCGTTCCTCACTCCTAAGGTGATTACCTCCAGACTCATACCTTCGAAGAACCAGATAACCTTGGTTAGCTATCAGCCCAATCTTGTCTCTCGATAATTCGACCTCATACAATTAATGCCTAAATCCATCTATAACATAAAAAGTGCCCTCTTCCTTTAAAGCATGTGATTCACTGAGGGTAAATGTGACAAACATCTATCTCGATATGCTAAAGTTGCCAAACTTAAGCCTAACTCTTTTCGACCATCACTTTACTGCACACAAGAATTTTACACTTGGTGGAGAAATTACTACACCAATGAAATCTTCTACGTCTCTGCCCTTATTCAACATCTAACTGATGCTTTTACTTCTATACAGGACATGCGCAAGAAAGGTATAACAACTCAGATCAAGGAGATTTGAGCATTCCAAAAATACTTTGAAAATGCCTACATACTTGATGATCTAAGCCGAACCATCTGTGAGGCAACATTTATTTTAAAAGATAAGTTTCTAGAGAAACTTCCTAGTTTAAAAATACATTTGTGTGTAAACCCAAAAATAAGTATGAGTTAGCTTTTAAACTTCAACCACCAAACTTCCCATGATTACCAAGCGCTGACCTTGACTTAGCATTTGGACCTCCATTCCCATAATGGTTCGTCTGTGAGGATTCAATAAAATTTCTTCGATAAGATTCCCCAAAACCTGCCAAATGGGTGGTTCTGACTAAGCTCACTCTGGACAGTTTCATAGGTTTCCTTCATGTTGATATAAAACATGTTTGTGTCCTTACTCCAATACTTGAAGGTGTGAAATGGGAGGATCCTTCAATTTGTTTCTTTTGAAATTTATCTTATATGTTCCCCTGACTTCGATCTTTTTGGTTCACTCATATCTCTTCTCAGCTGTTAAAATCAAAAGCAATGTTGCAAAGGAGACTGTTGCAGCGAAGAAAGTTGTCGCTTCAGCCAAAAGTGGTTACCAGAATGAGGAGAACAATCTGACGAAGACCACACTAAAATTATTATTCACACATTTTTAAGGTTTCATTATTTTCACATTTATTTTACATTGTGCTAATACCTCTGTTATTTTCAGGTTGTTCAAGCCTCCTCAAACTCCTAAAAAACAAAAACTTATACTGGTCAAATCAGATCCCGAAGATCTATAGCCAGACACTTCTAAACATGGAAAGAAAAAGAAGAAGTAGAAAGCATATGATTTTGTTCCCCCCACAACAATCCTACGCAACACCTAAACCATCAAAATAAACTGCTCAAAATGTCACTGATGTTGGTCCTAAACCAACGACTGTTGCACTTGAGCATGCTGAAAGTGACAACTCTAGTCATGGTGCAGAGGGACTCAAGGTATCTCAACTTCATTTTACCTTTCTTTCGTCATACTTTTATGTTCGACTAATATTAATGATTTAGCTTCTTTCTTTCTTTGTAGGACGATCAATTTTGTACTAGAACTTCTAGCATCAGGCATGAAGTTCCTAAAAGCACCAGTACTCCCTATGCTCTTCCTACATCTAATAAATGGTCGAACAAAGGATCAACTAGCAAGGTCAACCAACTTGTCTAAGTTCAACAAGACAAAACTCCAAACCATGTCTTTCCTAATCAACTTCACTCAACTGCCTCTGAAAGCGATAACGAAGCCACAAAACCTCGTGACATGGAAATCCCAGACGTAGAAGAGCAAGAACAAACAAAACCAGATGACTCTTCCCGAAAAATTCCAAATCATGACGAAGATGGGCATAATGACGAATATGAAACCATGCCCAACGTCGATGAAGAAAATTAGGCAGAGGATAGTCCTCTCCAAACCCTAATGGATAACATAACTGCTACTAACCCATCTGCTGGGATCATTAAGGAAACCAGAATTGTTAGATGACAGTACCAATCTAGAAGGGGGTTGAATATATCAATTTTGAAATTTAGCGCTTTTTAAAAATGTTTTCAACGGTTGCGAAAGCACCCTAGATTATAATAGTCTAAACGATCCGTTAATGAAAAGATCGGATATGCGTGAAACCAAATGGAATTACTTAAGATAGAGATTATCAACCACTATCTAAATCAATCGATTAACCACTATAATCCTTGATATCGTTACCTCTAATAATGCTTAAACACAATAAGAGATCAAGTATAATATTACTAAGTTTGTATGAGATTAATTTCATCGAACACTTGGTGTGCATTCCGCACCAAGTTTCAATTTCACTCAAATTGAATGTGCAAAATTTTACTCAGTTCCAATCAAAGTGATTGCTATAATTTATCGAATAGTTAATATGCACAACAATCAAGCGGTATTGATTTTACTATTTATTTCACATAAAATGTAATTAATGTAGAATATAAAGAGTTAAGAGGTAGAGAGAATAAGACCGGATTTGTTGAGGCAGTTTCCCTATCGTCCTCGCTTAGGGTAAGTCTGCCCTCAATTCTAAATCTAAAATTGAGATGTTTTTATTAACACATTGTAAATACAATACAAGAGAACAAATGATCACCACCAATCAACCCCTAGAGTTGTTGCAAATCCTATTACATTCTCTCCCATTGATTCGAGTTGAACCAAGTCCTTCAAGCGCTTCGAACAAACCTCAAATTACCGCTACCTTATTGCAAGAATGCCACATTCTCCAAAACTTCAGTTCAGCTGATTTCGAACGCAAGTCGCTTGAACCCTGAGCTTTCTTCATAATCCTCTGGTTACTGTTACTTGTTTGACCGAACCTTCCGTTCTTCAAACTTTTCACTCAGTTGAATCTGCGAAGCAAAGGTTAGTGCGAAAACCCCCAATTCTTGGAGGACAAAACCCCAATGGTTTTATTCAAGAAAAACCCACACAAAGCCTCAACCCAAACCAACATAAACCAATCTTATTTGGACGTTATCACAATAGCAATGCATAATGCTCAACAAAGATTATCATGAGTGATTATTGAGAAATGCAATGAAGAATGAAGATGATGAGGACTTTGGTGTATATCTTTCACTTTTCTTGTTATTTTGTGAAGAAGAGACACATGAATATTTATATGTTGCATGGACCAAATAACAAACATAACAGAAATATTTTGCAAAGTTACACAACAGAAAATTAAGTAAAACAGGTGATGAGTCGAGTCAAACAAGGGATGAGTCGACTCAAATAGAGTTTAATTTAGGGTTGAGTTGACCTACGACTCGACCTGTTCGGACCCGTGGCTACATGGTTCAAATGAAAATAGGCAATGAGTCGACGTAAGAAGTGGATGAGTCGACTCATTCAGGTTTCCCAGGATTGAGTCGACCTGTGGCTCGACCTGTTCAGACCCGAGAGTTTTGCTCCGAGTCATGAGTCGACTCACTATACTTAAACTCCCCAAAATGAGTTTTGAGATGTATTTTGACCAATTTAAACCGATCTCCTATGACCCTAGGATATTTACTATGATTAAGTGCATGATTCACATCTATGATATGCTCTTATATGCTCGGACACATTGAACCTATATTTTGAACATGTTGGAGGATGAATGCATTCTATACTATGATGATACTATCCAAAGACACGTTGTGGGCGATTAGAAAGGTTTGGCATCATTAAAATAAGGACTGGACATATTTTCCCTCACATACTCCCCCCTTTTGATGATGGCAAACCATGGCACAAACGCGTACTTTGATAGACATCCTCCCCCTGATTTTATGCATGCCTTCAAACATTCTGCTATTATCTATCTGCTAAATTTTCTAAATCAGCTATTGTGTTTGTTTCCATTGCTTCTCCCCCTTTGTCAACATCAAAAAGAAACAATGAAACGGTCAACATGAAGTAAAGATATTCAGAATCACTTAGTCATCGACTTTGCAACATATAAACATCAACAACCATGCACATAACATGAAATCAATGGAAGAAGTATAGGCATAAATATTTCACGGAGTAAAACAAAATAAGTAAATAAGATTACAATAATAGTTCAACAGAAACTTTAAGACAAACAAGTAACTACAATAACATGTAAACATAGGGAAATAGAAATGCATTGAATTAAACAATCATCTAAGGTCGTCGTCCTCGGGACGGGTCATTTCTCCCTCTATATACGTAGGGTGGACGCGAAGGTTTCTCTTCTTCATAGAGGTTGGTTAAGGCAATGACGTTCGTGTTAAGCGTGTTTATGGATCCTGCGAGAGTGCGATGAGTGCTATCAATCCTTTGTAGGATGGTGGAGGAAAAATTATTAAAGTTGTCACTGTGGGTTTGGATTTGACTCCTTAGGTCCGAATATTGTTCCTCTTGGATGGAAGCAAAAGATGCAAAGTTGTCACCTTGAATTTGAAGCTGATCCTGCAAGGCCGCGAATCTCTCCTCTTGAACTGTAGCAAAAGTTTGTTGCTGTATTTGCATGTTTCTCAACATATCCATCACTTCAGACTTTTCAGGTTGAGAAGAGGGTGTGGGCATATAGGATGAACGGTTGTTAGTCCATCCGGTGTGTTTCCTATCTCCTCGGCCTTGGTTATGGGATAGATGTTGTCCAGGAGTAGGACCAAGCCAATAACCATGGTCAGTGACTTGTTGATCGTACTCCATAGGTTGAGAGGTGTCTTCATTATTTTATTCCTCATCTTTACCATCTTCATCCTCATCCTCCTCCTCCTCATCATCATCATCATTATCATCATCCTCATATTCTTCCACAGGCCGAGCATTAGTACCTAGAACTGGTTTACGGGTCTTGTATAGTCGCGTTGTACGATCCCAAGTGTAGCCCATCAAACTCAAAGTTTTCTGACAAAATTCTTGATTTGTAGTTATGGGTTTATATAGAATTCCTTGAACTGAAACATTTGCTCTATTAAGGATACTTTGAATAGATGAGGGATAATAGAGAGCAGTGCCTCTACTTGACTCCTTTAGAGCAAATATCCTACTTGCGACGTAGTACGACCAATTCACTTTTATTTTGTGTTTCAGCATATAAACCAGGTGTACTTCGGCCTTGTCCACTCTAGAGCAACCTCCTTGTTTAGGAAGCAGAATATGTGTCACAACCCAGTGTAAGATCCTGTCAAGAGGCTTCAACTCACCCGTAGTCACATTGGTAGGGAAGAGAATGCTCTGAACAACATTTGGAGGAAACAGTTTCCTCAACATTTGGTTTAAGGCATTCCTAAACTCATAGTCTGGAGCATACACAGTGTTGGTAATCTTGAGGTCATTTGGAGACGATAGTGGAGAGATCTCAAACAGAGATTTCCAAACGTCATCATTCACTTCAATAACCTTATTACCAATATTGCATGCAAACTTAAAACCCTCAAATTTTTCATCCACGCCAGTATAAAACAATTTGACTAAATCCTCATTATATTCAGTGATACAGTTTAAGAACAAATCAATTTCTTGAAAACTTATACGTTCAACAATGTTTGGAATGTGCATGCGTCTAGCCACTAACGGTAAGAACAAATCCTCATTATATTCAGTGATTCAGTGCTTTATAACTGTTTTGCTTTTGAACTTCTTTTCATAGGTTTCAGCAAGATCATCAGAGAGTAAGGATAAAGCAGTTACCGGAGCATTCGGTCGAGATGGTGCAGTCCCAGTGTTAGAAGAGGGTCCTCTAGCAGATCTTTTTCCAAATGCTCTTGAAGCCATTTGAGTGTTGTTAGTAAGGAGATCTTAGGGTTTTTGTGTGGAAGAGAGTCATAGAGAGAGGGAGAAGACCAAGTGACCAATTGAATTGATTATGTAGAAAAGAAAGGATTTTTGAGAACTGAGTCGACCAAATTAAGAGTCATATGTGTCGTATCTAGCAACGAAGAGTCGACTCATGGGTCGACCAAGTGGGACTCGAATTTAATGCAGTCTCTGTATTGGGAAGCGAAGAGTCGACTCACACGTGTAATGAGTCGACACACTCATGTTTGAAATACCAAAAGATTAGATTCTGGGCAACGATGATTCGACGCATGGGTTGACCTGTTGGGACCCGAAGGAAATACAAGGTTAGGTTCTCAATGATGGGTCGACCAGTTGTGACTCGAGGGAAATACTAGGATTGATGAGTCGACTCATAGGTCGACCTGTTGGGACCCGTATTAATTGTTAGCAGACATGAGATTCAAAAAAATTCTTAACGTTGAATGCATGTTAAATATGATACCTAAGCAAGTTCAAGCATAATTCAAGCACATAAATGAATCACATTTAGTTCAAACCAGCAACATGAATGTCAAAAATTACAAAGAACAAGTATATATACACATACATTGGTGATCAATATAGGTCAAATGGATAGGAACGACATTACCTCCAATGGTGATAGACGACAAGTGCCCTCACATAGCCCACACTTAAAAATTAGTGAATGGACATGCATGATATATATATATATATATATATATATATATATATATATATATATATATATATATATATATATATATATATATATATATATATATATATATATATATATATATATATATATATATAAACGCGATTCGAGATATCGAGAACACCAAGTTCCCTACGGATGTGGAAGAAAGGCTCTATCACAAGTGGTGTTTTGAAAATATCGGCAAGTTGATTTTTTCTACCAACATGCTCGAAGACAACATCACCTTTCTCAACATGATCCCTAAGGAAGTGATGTCGAATTTCAATATGTTTAGTACGCGAATGTAGTATAAGATTTTTGGTTAAATTGATGGCGCTTGTGTTGTCACAAAATATGGGAATATGTTCAAGTTGAACATCAAAGTCGAGTAATTGTTGTTTGAGCCATAAAATTTGAGCACAACAATTACCCGCAGCAACGTATTCCGCCTCGGCAATTGACAAAGAAACTGAAACTTGCTTTTTGATGTGCTAACTTACCAAGGAATTTGAATAAAAATGACAAGTGCCACTGGTTCTTTTCCTATCCAATTTGCAACCAGAAAAGTCGGAATCGGAGTAACCAACTAAAGAGCAATCACTTCCCTTAGAGAACCAAAGCCCATACTTTGAAGTACCACAGAGGTATCTAAGTATGCGCTTGACGGATTTTAAATGTGATTCTTTGGGACATGATTGATACCTAGCACACATACATACACTAAACATAATGTCTGGTCGAGATGCGGTAAGATATAGGAGAAATCTGATCATACCTCTATACCTTTTTATATCTACGACCTTACCATTTTCATCTCGATCCATATTAACAGCAGTAGGCATTGGAGTGTCGATTACTTTGGGGTTTGCCATATCGAAGCGCTTAAGTAGCTCATTACAATACTTCGTTTGGCTCACAAAAGTTCCTTCTTCAAGTTGCTTGATTTGAAGTTCGAGGAAGTAATTTAGCTCCCATATCATGCTCATTTCAAATTCTCCCTGCATCAACTTAGAGAATTCCTTGACCAAATTTATGTTAGTAGATCCAAAAATAATGTCATCTACATAGACTTGAACTGAAATGGAGTGTTTTCCTTGACGCCTAATAAAAAGGGTAGTATCAACCTTCCCTCTTGAGAATCCTTGCTCTAGTAGAAATTTTCTAAGATGCTCATACCATGCCCTAGGGACTTGTTTGAGACCGTACAAAGCCCGCTTGAGCTTATAAACATAGTTGGGATGCTCATGGTTTTCAAAGTCGGGAGGTTGAGATACATAGACCTCTTCATTAATGTGAACATTTAGGAAAGTGCTCATAACATCCATTTGAAATCTTGAGAACAATCATAGGAAAGCAAAAGGTGTATAACCTCGAGTCGAGCAACCGGAGCATAAGTTTCCTCATAGTTTATGCCTTTCTCTTGGTTATACCCTTGAGCAACAAGGCGAGCCTTGTTGCGAGTTATGACTCCGTTTTCGTCTAACTTGTTCCTAAACACCCATTTAGTATCGATTACTCGATGGTCTCCCGGAGGAGGAACAAGATCCCACACCTCATTTCTTTTGAATTGATTAAGTTCCTCTTGCATAGCTATAAACCAATGTTCATTGATTAATGCGTCTTTGGAGTTTTTAGGCTCATTTTGAGAGACGAAAGCAAAGTGATAACAAAAGTTACTTGTCTTTGAACGTGTGGTAACTTCCTTTGAGATATCTCTAGAATATTATCGATGGGATGATCCTTAGAAGATTTCTATTCCAAAGGAATATCATTGTTATCAATAGAATTATCCTCCTCTTTCTTTTCGGAAATAAGATCCGGCTTCTCCTCATCTTTTTCTGGATGGGGTTCAACATGATTTTCTTCTTGATCTTTTATTATGTCTTCCAAAGGAACACATGCACCATCAACAATACTACATTCTCCGACAGTTTTCGGATAAGATTCATCAAAGGAAACATGTACGGATTCTTCAACAATAAGTAACCTTTTGTTGTATACTCTATAAGCTTTACTAGATTAAGAGTATCCGAGACCTTCATCAGCTTTTGGGTCAAATTTACCAAGGTTTTCTTTACCATTGTTTAATACAAAGCATTTACATCCGAAGATATGAAGATGTAAAACATTAGGCTTCCTTCCCTTAGCAATTCATAAGGGGTTTTGTTTAGAATAGGACGAATGAGTATCCTATTCAATACATAACAAGTCTTATTTATGGCATTGGCCCAAAAAATATTTAGGAAGGCCTTTTTCATTGATCACAGTCCTTCCAAGCTCTTCTAAAATTCGGTTTTTACGTTCCACAACTCCATTTTGTTATGGAGTTCTTGGAGCAGAAAAGTTATGATCAATGTCGTTTGTTTCACAAAACTCCTCAAAGAGGTGGTTTTCAAATTCACCTTCGTGATCACTCCGAATAGTAATTATGCTAGTGTTCAATTTGTTTTGAGACATCTTGGAAAACTTTTCAAATGTAGAAAAAGTGTCACTTTTACATGCTAAGAAGATAGTCCAACAAAATCTAGAGTAGTCGTCTACTATAACAAAACTGTAGTAGTTTCCACCTAGACTTTTACTTTTATATGGCCCAAAAAGGCCCATATGGAGAAGTTCAATGAGTCTCGTTGTGGAAACAATATTTTTAGATTTAAACGAGATCTTTGTTTGCTTTCTCATTTGGCACGCATCACATAAGTGATCTTTTGAAAATTGATTTTGGGAAGACCAATTACTATATCTTTTGCGACAACTTTATTTAGCAAGTCAAAGTTGACATGCGCTAATCGCCTATGCCAAAGCCACGAGTCTTCACACATGGAGACGAGACATTTAGAACTTGTCAAGGATACTTCATTCAAGTTAAGCATGTATACATTATTTTCCCTCTAGCCCTTAAGCACATCATTCTTATTATCATTGTGTTCAATCATGCAACGATCTTTTGAGAACAAAACTTTATACCCTTTGTCACATAATTGGCTAATACTAATTAGATTGTGCTTAAGGCCTTTAACTAACAGGACGTCTGAGATAGTAGTAGAGGTGGGATTACCTACACTACCTTTTCCGAGTATAGCTCCCTTGTTATTGTCACCGTAGGTTACAAACCCTTTCTTCTTAACCATAAAGTCAAAGAACAAGGAAGTGTCACCCGTCATGTGTCTTGATCATCCATTATCGAGAACCCATGTTCTCTCCATATCGTCAAGACATTCCACCTACAAATTTAAACAAGGGAAGGAGGTACCCAATTTTCATTGGGTCCTAGTGTGTGAGTGAAACTTTGGTTTCATTTGGGAAACCATTGAAAAATGCCTTTAGGAACTAAGAATATCCTAAATCGACATTTAGCAATAGTATGTCCCTTTTTGCAACAATATAGACAATTTAAGTTTGTATTTGAGTTGCTTTTGCTAACTTGATCCTTTACCACATAAGTGTATTTTTTATAAGGATTATTCATGTTACTTCTAAAATGTGATTGATCAATAGCAAAGGTAACTTTAGGTTATAAAGCCTTGTCTAATTTAGCTTGAAGGATTCTAACCTCTCTTTGCCAAGTGTGACAAGTTTCACATCCAGACCATCTAAACCAAAATCCCTTGTCGTCTTTAGTTTTGCCTTTAGTAGCCTCTATCATGGATTTCTTAAGAGTTATAGTTCCTTTTGGAGTGAGAAATCTTCTTTTCTAAATGACTGGAAATTTTCTTATTTGAGGCCAAGCTTTTAAAAGCTTCCTTGGCCTCGTTGTGTAGAGTACTAAAGGCATTTTGTAAATCAGCATAAGTCATTTTATCAGCATGATCATACTTGGAATGGCTTACATTCTATTTCTTCTTTTGATGAGCCGTAAGACAAAGATTGACAATTTCTTCTTCATCACTTGAGTTGTCATCGCTTGAGGACTCACTATCGCTCTCCCATGCAATGTATGTTATTCTAGGTCTGCTAGATTTGTTATGGTGTTTGTTTTTTTCTTTGTCTTTCTTCAATAAGGGACAATCCGACTTATAGTGACCGACCTTTCCGCAATTAAAGCATGATCCTTTTGACATAGTTGTCTTACCTTCCTCTCGATTATGGAATTTTGGTTGTCTTCTATAGTTGACAATATTTTTATTCGAATCTTGGACTTCATTTTTTCTAAGGTATCAGTTATACCTCCTTATGAACAGCCCCATGTCTTCATTCGAATCTTTATCATCATCACTTGACTCACTCTCACACGCATCTTTGGTGGATGACTTATATCTTGAAGCCTTTAAAGCGATAGACTTCCTTTCGGTGTTCTTATCTTTCTCCTTCTTCTCCTTCTTTTGATTCTTCTCATGTTTCTCAAGATTCATGAGCTCTTGGTCATGCTCTTGAAGCTTGCCAAACAATGTTGTCATGTCCAATGTTCTTAGATCATTGGCTTCCTTAATCGCGGTGACTTTTTGGTAGCCAATCCTTGTTAAGACATCTTAAGATTTTATTAGTAGCAACATCATTAGGGGTATTTCTACCAAGACCATTTAACCGATTGATTAGATGAAAAAATCTCTTTTGCATATCGACAATGGTTTTATCATGTTCCATATGAAAAAGGTCAAATTCTTGAGTTAAATGTTGATTCTAGCTAGTTTGACATCATTGGTTCCCTCATGAGTAATTTGCAATGAGTCCCACATAGCTTTAGCACTAGTACAATGGGAAACCCTATAATACTCATCAACACCTAAAGCGGCAATGAGCATATTTCTGGATTTCCAATCATAGCTATATTTTTTCTCATCTTCTTTATTCCATTGTGCTTTAGGTTTAGGTATAACAAAACCATCTGCATTGGTCATGGTTATTTCCATAGGACCATCTTGGATTACTTTCCATACTTTCCTATCAATAAAGTTGATATAGATACGTATACAATCTTTCCAATAACTATAGTTTTCACCGCTAAAAATAGGCGCCCTATTGTACTCCTCTTTAAGATCGTTACTCATTTTCTAAAAAGGTATATGCCAAGCACTAGATGAATCGGCTCTCGTGATACCACTTGTTAGACGATAGTACTGATATAGAAGGGGGGTTGAATATATCAGTTTTGAAATTTAACTCTTTTTAAAAATGTTTTCAACGGTTGCGGAAGCACCCTAGATTATAATCGTCTAAACGATTTGTTAATGGAAAGATCGGATATGCATGAAACCGAATGGAATTACTTAAGATAGAGATTACCAACCACTATCTAAATCAATCGATTAACCACTATAATCCTTGATATTGTTACCTCTAATAATGCTTAAACACAATAAGAGATCAAGTACAATATTACTAAGTTTGTGTGAGATTAATTTTATCGAACACTTGGTGTGCACTCCACACCAAGTTTCAATTTGACTCAAATTGAATGTGCAAAATTTTACTCAGTTGCAATCAAAGTCATTACAACAATTTATCGAACAATTACTATGCACAACAATCAAGCGATATTGATTTTACTATTAATTTCATATAAAACGTAATTAATGCATAATTTAAAGAGTTAAGAGATAGAAACAACAAGATCGGATTTCTTGAGGCAGTTCCCCTATCGTCCTTGCTTAGGGTACATCTGCCCTCAATTCTAAATCTAGAATTGAGATGTTTTTATTAACATGTTGCAAAGTCAATACAAGAGACCAAATGATCACCACCAATCAACCCCTAGAGTTGTTACGGATCCTATTCTATTATCTCCCATTGATTCGAGTTGAACCAAGTCCTTCAAGCGCTTCGAACAAACCTCCGGTTACCACTACCTTATTGCAAGAATGCCATGTTCTCAAAAACGTCAGCTCGGCTGATTTCGAACGCAAGTCGCTTGAACCCTAAGCTTTCTTCACAATCCTCCAGTTACCGTTACTTGTTTGACCGAACCTTCCGTTCTTCAAACTTTTCACTCGGCTGAATCTGCGAAGCAAAGGTTAGTGCAAAAAACCCCAATTCTTGGAGGAAAAAACCCCAATGGTTTTATTCAAGAAAAACCCACACAAAGCCACAACCCAAACTAAGATAAATCAATCTTATTTGGATGTTATCACAATAGCAATGCACAATGCTCAACAAAGATTATTATGTGTGATTATTGAGAAATGAAATAAAGAATGAAGATGATGAGCACTTTGGTGTATATCTTTCACTTTTCTTGTTATTTTGTGAAGAAGAGACACATGAATATTTATATGTTGCATGGACCAAATAACAAAGATTACAAAAATATTCTGCAAAGTTATATAGCAGAAAATTAAGTAAAACAGGCGATGAGTCGACTCAAACAGGGGATGAGTCGACTCAAATAGAGTTTAATTTAGGGTTGAGTTGACCTACGACTCGACCTGTTCGGACCCGTGGCTACATGGTTAAAATGAAAATAGGCAATGAGTCGATGTAAGAAGGGGATGAGTCGACTCATTTAGGTTTCCCAGGATTGAGTCGACCCGTGACTCGACTTGTTCAGACCCGAGAGTTTTGCTCTGAGTCATGAGTCGACTCACAGTACTTAAACTCCGAAAAATGAATTTTGAGATGTATTTTGACCAATTTAAACCGATCTCCTATGAACCTAGGATATTTACTATGATTAAGTGCATGATTCACATCTATGATATGCTCCTATATGCTCGGACACATTGAACCTATATTTTGAACATGTTAGAGGATGAATGCATTTTAAACTATGATGATAATTTCCAAAGACACGTTGTGGGAGATTAGAAAGGTTTGACATCATTAAAATAAGGACTGGGCATATTTGCACTCACAAGAATCTCTTTTAAAGTCACCAATAGTCCTCTTACTCAAGAGGAACTAGATAATCTGAAGAAGAACAAGCCATCTAAATATCTAAAGGTTACGATGAACGCACATGCCACCTCCATTGAAAAAGGCTTTAGTTCTTCAACTGCCTCTGGTAGTCGTTCTGCTTTCGAAACTGCTGACCAACTCCTCCAACAAATCAGAGAGCAAGCTTTCAATGTCAACATAATCCAAGTGCTGGAGGGAAACCCAAATTCTAGTTATGGAATCATTTTTTTTAAAAAGGTTGACATTTTAAGCATTTCGTCAGGAGCTGCAGATTTCATAGTGGAACTTGGGTTTCTTCCTGATCAAGTCTCTGCGGATCTCTTGCGCAAGCAAGAAGCTTCGACCAAAATTGAGAGGAAAAAGGAAACCCAAGCAGCAAAATGGGATGCAGCTATTGAATCCACTACTAAGGTTGAAATTCTAGAGAAATCCTTCTCTCAAAATCAAGAAGAATTTGACACCTGCACTACCAACATCTCCACTTGGGAAGAACAGATTAAGGAACTATATGCTAAGATTCGAAAGGCCAAGGATTGTCAAGACGAGATTCAATAGCTTGATCACCAAAAACTTGACAAAGAGATTATCGTGGGCATCTATCATGTCGAACGGGCCCAACAATTGGGAACTGAAATTGATACTCTTACTCTTGGCCAGCCTGTCCTCGAACTCCACCTGCAGGTGTCCATTGCAAAATAAAATTGAATGAAGGCTTCTCTCCCAACTTACTTTTGCACTTAGTTGGACGTCAAATGTTATTTTATGACTTCGGAATTCTCGGGTAATGTAATTTTGTAATGGACAACCTTAGCCATTTTGTCCTTTTAATTTACCATTTTGACTTATATATTGCACATGCATCTATTATGTTAATATCTTAATTTCCTGAAGTATAGGTTTATATTTTTTTAAATATTTCCCATTTACCCTCAGTTGTCTTTTATTTTCTGCTAACTCTTCGATTTCATAAGCGTTATTCGAAAAAACTTGGATAATTTGGAAAGGTCCTTCCCAATTTAGGGACCATTTACCCAACGTTCTATCTTTTCGATCCATAGGTAGGATTACCTCCCATACCGAATCTCCAATCGAAAATGTTTTAATTTTGACCTTTTTATTATATGCTTTCTCTAGTCTCTTCTTTTGTCTTTTCAATAACTCTAAGGCTTTAAACCTCTCTTCATCTAAATCAACTAGTTCATTAATCATCTTATTCCAATAAGATTCAGACGGAATCTTATATTGCCTATGAACTCTAGTTGACTAAAGATATATTTCGACTGGTAAAACTGCGTCATACCCATAACTCAAACGAAAAGGCGTAGCATTCATGACTTCCTTAGGAGACGTTCGACAATCCCAAAGAATTTGATCTAGAGTCTTATGCCAATCCTTAGGAGACGTTCTTTATTAACCTAATCACTACCTTGTTTGCTGCTTCGACTTGAACATTTTCCTGAGCATAATAAGGCGTAGACGTTTGTAGTTTAATCCTTATTTCATTAGCAAATTCTTGCATCTTTTGACCAGTGAACACTGATCCTTGATCAATTGTAATGGTATCAAGGATTCCAAACCTATAAATTATGTATCTTTAGATAAATTCAATCACTTCTTCTTGATCAACATTCACCAAAGGCATGGCTTCAATCCCTTTAGTTAAGTAATCAATACCTACTAAAATGTACCTCTGACCTTTAGATGAAGTCGGTCGAATTTCACCAACCAAATCCAATGCCAACCTCTAAAGGGCCAAGGCTTTACTATAGAATGTAGTTCACTTACAGAAACATGTTGAATGCCTGCATGTACCTGGCATACTTGGCACCCTTTAACGAACTCAATGCAGTCCTTCAACATTATAGGCCAATACATTCCTTGTCGAAATAACAACCACTTCATTTTGTAGCCAACTTTATGAGCCCCACATACCCAATTATGGACATTTGATATAGCCAAATATGCCTCACTTTCACTAAGGCATTTTAGTAAAATTCCTTCAGGCGTCTTTTTGAATAATTCATTTCCCATAAGAGTATAACTTAAAGCACAATACCTTATTTTTCGCTCTGCATATGTCATTGGATTTTCCAGATAATCTACTATTGTCTTTCTCCAATATGTGTCAATCAAGTTATCTATGACCAGTATTTTAAATTTTTCTCCGCCTACAAATCCCAACTTTGTCATTTCTAAATCTGATGGAGATAAATTAGTTTCCATTATTCTTCCTTGAACTTCAATTAAATCCTCTAATTTTTATTTAGACACTTTTTACCCAGAAGCAATTTGGGCTAAATCATTTTCCTTGTGATTTTTTTGTCGAGGGATGTGCCTAATGTTTACGTAGTCAAACTTTCGCAGCAGTCTGTTTGCTACCACGAAATACATGATCAAATTTTCTTTGACACATTTATATTCTTTATTTGTCTTTTTGACAACCAGTTTAGATTCACCACTTATTTTTACTCTAGTTTCCCCCAATTCCAATAAGATTTCGAGGCCAACTATCAATCCTTCATATTCAGCCTCATTGTTCGAGCAGGAACCCTCTATCCGATACTAGAATTTTGTTGGAATTTTGTAAGGAGAAATGATTAGAACTCCAATACTAGTTCCTTATTTATGACTAGAACCATCGAAATATAATTTCCAAGGTTCAAGTTCTACAAAGGCTTGGGGCGTTTCAGCCATAGTATGATCAATGATAAAAACTGTAACTACTTGCCCATTCATAGCTTTCGAAGGCATGTAGGTCAAAGAATACTCAGTTAAATCAAGTTCCCATTTCCCAAGTCTACTATGTAAGATTGGCTTAGAAAGCATATATTTTATCATGTCGAAATGAGACGAAACATACCCATCCACGAACTTTATATAGTGCTTTAATTTAGTGCAAGAGAAGTACAAACATAGGCATAATTTTTCAACCATACTATACCTAGTTTGTGCATAATTAAGGACTCGACTAAGATAATAAATGGCTCTTTTGATGCCATTTTCATCCTCTTGAGCAAGCATGCTCTCTATAGTTACATCAGATGCAGAAATATATAACCTCATACTTTTACTTCTACAAGGAGGTGATAGAATTGGAGTTCGAACAAGATACTCTTTAATTTTGTCGAATGCTTCATGTTGTTCTTGTCCCTATTCAAAACCTTCCTTTGTCAGTTGAAGAAGAGGTGAAAAGTCTTGAGTTTTGCCACTTAGGTTCGAGATGAACCTCCTTAGGAAGTTAATCTTTCCCAGCAATGACTGTAGTTCCTTCTTAGTTGATGGCGCTTTCGCTTCCATTATGGCCTTGGTCTTATTTTGGTTGATTTTAATCCCCTTCTTATGGACCACAAATCCTTAAAACATATGCCTGCCCACAAAACGCACACTTGAGAGGATTCATCTTCAGACCATGTTTCCTCATTCTTTCGAATGAATGTCGGAGATGGTCAATATGACATTTGCTTGACACAGACTTAACAACAATATCGTCAATGTAAATCTGCATAAAAGTCTCAATGAAATCATGAAAAATAGAATTCATTGCTCTTTGATGAGTTGACCCAGCATTTTTCAAATCAAAAGGTAGGACCACCCATCCATAGGTGCCCAAGGCTCCTGGGTACCGAAACGCAGTTTTAGGGACATCTTCGTCATCAATAAAAAATTGATTATATCCAGAATACCCATCAAGCATACTAAGATACTCGAAACCTGCAGCTGAATCGACTAGCATTTCTACCACTAGCATTGGGTATTCATCCTTTGGGGTTGCTACATTCAAATTTTTGAAGTCAATGCAAACCCTCAAAGTTCCATTTTTTTATAACAAGAACAATATTTGCAATCCATTTGACATACCTTATTGTGCATATGAACTTACATTTGAGAAGCCTTTTGATTTCTTCTTTGGTTTTCGATAGGATTTCTGGTGCGAAATGCCTTGGAGTTTGCTTGACTAGATTTTTTCCAGGCATTATAGGAAACTTTAACTCCATTAAATCCCTATCCAATCCGAGCATCTCACTGTAATCCCAAGCAAAGCAGTATTTGTACTCTTTCAAGAGTTGGATTACTTCGACCTTGAATTATGGGCTAAGGTTGGTGATGATATATGTTGGCCTTTTGCTTATTCCATCTCCCAAATCATTTTCTTCTAGGGGATCCTGCACTAGCATTTTGATGTTAGGTGCCACAGGATCCTTCTCAAAATCCAAAGGCTCGTCATCATAGATGGCGTCGAGCCTCTGGCTAGTCACCTCGCCATGCTGTTTACCAGAGGGCTCTGGTTCAAAATCCACACCAGGCACTTCAAGGTGTACTTCAGTCTCTTTGGCTCCGACAACCATGTACTTTACTTCGGCCTCTAAGGCTGCTTTTAATTTGTTTTCGGCTATGTAAGCAAAAATCTTTTCCAGCATGCTGGATTCAGACATAATCGTTATCTTCGTCTCCCCAACCAGTAGGTCGGAGTCCTGGAACCCCTTCAAATTTGTCTACTTCCCCCACAATCTCTCTATCCCAATTGAAACCATGGCTTGGGTGTAGCTTTAGAAAGTAAAACTTCTTATCATAAGGCATGTATGCGAAACCCGTAGGGCACCAAGGAGCAATGTTCGCAAAATTCTTGTCAAAATGGCACTTATCCACATGATTAACCTCAGCCATAAAATAACTTTGGTTAGCCTCAATGTTTTCCACTATGTCGTCATCTCTCTAGATCTAAATCCATTGATGGAGCGAAGATGGCACTGCTCTTATCCCATGAATCCACTCATGACCCAAAAGTAGATTGTAATAGACCCTGGATGTTATGACCATGAACATAGTTGGCCTTGTAAAAGACCCAACTATTAGGTCAACCTGAATCACTCCCAGAGTATGGCCAATTTTGCCTTCATAATTCGATAAAACCATATTATGTGGTCTTAGGCCAGTGTTGAATTTACCAATCCTCCTTAACATGAACTGCGACATTAAGGTAGATGTCGCGCCGCCATCTCCTAGAATCTTGTTGACTCCAGCATTTTCCACTTTGCCTCTGACAAATAAAGGTTTTAGATGGTTTTTCATTCCTTCATTCGGCCTTTCGAAAAACATATTTTGCTCTTCAATACAGCTGTTATTCATCACATAATAGCACATTCGTCTGTGTTTATCCATTTCTGCTTTGTCTATTTCTTCGGTCTCTTCGACCTCTATTACCTGATCATATTCTCTAGGTAACATAGATACCATGTTGCAATTGATGTTTAGAGATAACTATATTCCTGATTCAAAGTCATCAATTAACATATCATCATCTTCTGGGGGTTTCTCTGATGTCTTCTCTTTGGGTTTCTCCATTATAGGAGAGAAAATCTTCCTTCCTACTGGCTTTTTGTCTTCGACCTCCTTGTTAAATTGAGGTTGGTTAGTGCTAGACTCTGCCATGTCTTTCCCAGTCACTTCTCTTTTAGCTTTCTTTCTCCTCTGATGTCTCCTCCATTGAGATCTTGACATAGGATTTTTTCCTTTGTAATTTTCAGATCCATAAACCTGTTGTTTCGTCATCTTAAACTCTTTTAGGTAAGCAATGGCAGATCCTCAAACGAACTGGAAGCTTCTACACTTCTCTTGACCTTGGTCCTATTTTTCAGTGGGCCTCACCCATTTGTCCCTAGAGGTATCAATAGTGGGCTTGAATGAGGCTTGTATATTCCTATGGAGATTTGGGCTTCCCCGTTGTTACCTTCAAGGGATTCACCTTTTTTTGAAAACATACCGGTTCCTAGCGTCCTTCCAGTTTCCCCTATGACGGGAAATTTGAACTCTCTAGATATTCCCAGCAGCCCTTTTTTCGAAGACGCAACTGCACCTTGGGCATAACATCACTTCAGACTTCCTCCTCTGGAAGTGGTGGATAAATCCAATTAAACTTTTGTCCTCTTTAGGATAAGGAACCTTCACTTGATCTTCGCTTCGCTGGTTTCTTTCCTCATGTGCCCTCATGTCAACATCTTCACCTAGTTCAATCATGTAGACTTGCATGTTGGGACCATCAGTAATCCCAATCTTCTGCAATATAACCCTGATACCTTTAGTAGCCTCAGCTATTTTGACACCTTGTTTGAAACCCTCAGCAGTTTCAATCACATGGCCCTTGTTATGAAGGCCTTCAGCAGCCTCGGTCATATTTACATCGGCAGGTTCGGCGTAATGGGCATCTTCCACTTGCAAGGGGTCTGAGTCAATCTTCATATGGGATTTTCCCTTGTCACCAAACTTCAACCTTCCGTCTTTAATAGCATTTTGCACAACATCCCTAAAAAGAAAACATTGTGAGGTTTTGTGACCTAAAACATTGTGATGCTTGCAAAAGCCTCATTTTTCCATTGTACTAACGGCGATGTTTTAGTGTCGGTTGGAAATATCATTTGGCCATATTTGACTAGAAAATCAAAGATCTCATCACACTTCATCACGTAAAATGTGTATGTTCTCTTAGGGAACTTCGTCACAGGTGCAAGAAACTTGCAAGAGTAAGGTGGCCCCTGTTTCAATTCGGCTAAATCGATTTCGCTCTCGTCGAAACCTATAAGATCACTATATATTTCCTGATTATCCTCATCCATTTCTACGTACGCTACGATTTCCCTTATGTTTTTCTTACTTGCAGTATCCTTTTCTTAAGAGTTAGGTGCCCTAGTCTTTCCAAACGAGTCCAATCATGGATGGAGTTTGCTAGGAGTGTGGTGATCCAAGTAAAAGCATTTTTTTAGGGAACTAGGGAAATATCTTATCCTTAAGTTCTCGTTGTTGGCAATGTCCCCAGCCTCAGTCAAATACCCGACTATGTGTTCGATAGTAGATTCGCTGGTATCACCAGAGAATTTTGGGACCTTCCACCCCCTAGGGAGTTTAGTTTGCAGCACATATCAAGACAAATGAGATGTATAGTTTGGCCTGCGCAGGCCTATGTTTACCCCATTTTGCTCTATAATCCTTTCGAACAGGGATGCCAAATTATTACCCTCTGTGACTTCGTCATGTCGAAACTGATGAATGATTTCGTCAGCATTTTAATCTCGATTGATCATCATTATTCTTGGGGCTTCTCTCTCCCTATGTATTTGTTATTCGACCCTACGGGGTTTTCCCTGGTCCACTTTGACACCATTTAGTAGAAACTGTTGGACCTGATTTATTTTTGGGTCTCCTCTACCCTCCATTCTCGACGAGGTTGTCGAACTGGCGCTTGAGGAGCGCCAAAGAAATTTGTAATTCACGTCATCTGCGCTGCCAATTGCTGATTTGTCTGAGCATTTTGCTGATTATTTTGGATAGTATTTTAGATTAGAGGATTGAATATCGTCCCCATATGTTGGGCAAACATATGAACCATCTCATGGTTTCTTTCATCCATTTGATGCCTTAAAACCGCCGCGTAATTGGTTGTGAAAGCGAGTAATTAGGCAGAAAATCCCATCCCTGGGGGTTAGGCGCTTTGACCCAAATTGTTAATGGTCGATCCCGACCCTTGTAACGGAGAAATTATAGTCTCCATTGGATCAGTAAATGTTGATGTACTATTATGCAAATTTTCCATCTTAGAAGTTGGCATGCCATATGGTTGCTCGCGACCATTCATTGGCATTGTAAACCTAGACACATAAGGCTTAAAACTACTAGCCCCTACTGGTCTTGGGGTGTCTGGTTGCCCATGTGTTCACACGAGGGATGATAATACTGATCTAGTTTACACGCTCGACGGTATTGCCATCGTGCTTGCTATAGAAGGCATTACTTTGGTCACATTTGTTGTGGCCATATTCTCTCCTATCGAATGAGGAGGTTGTTCTTGATTGTTATTTGGTGGATTAAACATCTTTCTAACATATTTCCTTTTTGGTTTCTTCTTCATCATCTCACGTTATTGTTGTAGAAAATAGAAAAAACAAAAAAAACTTCAATCTCCCTTGTGCTCATAGAAAAATAAAAAAAATATAATAATAAAACTCTCTAAAATCAAACCAAACTAAACATGATAAAAAAAACTATCCTCAACAATATTTCTCCAACTCACGATGGTCAAGTAGAGAGCGGTTGGATGTGAAAATGGTGGTCGGTGGTTTGTTTTGAGTTGTTGGCGACAGAAAGTTACGTTGGTAGCAAAGGTCCAACGTGGTGTTTGTATTGGTGCCGAGGGAGAAGAGAGCGAGGTTCGTTGTTGTCGTGTTATATGTAGTAGAAAAATTATTATGTTGTGTGTCTGGTTTGGTGAAAAAGAAGAGTGGAAGATGTGGTAACGAATATATGGTGTTGAAGTTTATGTGGTAGTGATGTGAACGTCCGATGGTTGATGGTGAAGTGAAGGAGGTAGTAATGCGGGACAGAAGAGTTTCAAGGTTTGAAAAATGAAGGTCGAGGTTTCAGTAGTAGGAAGATGGTACGAGAGATATGAAGGTTGTTATAGTGATGAGGAAAGTAGATTTTGATGGTGGAAGGAGATGTTGTTGGGGATGTCGGGTAAAGGAAGGGAGGAAAGTGAATGTTGAGGTTTGTGCTGGATGTTGGAGAGGAAGATATAAGAGGAATGAGATTATTGTATGTTATGTGGAGAGTGAAAATAATTTTTTTGTGTGAATAGTGAAGTCAAGAGGGTTGGAAGAAGAAGCTAGGCGGGAGAAACTGAGATATTATTACTGAAAAAAGAAATGTTTTCTCTCATTCTCCTTCGGTGGTCCACGTGGAATAATTCGAAGTTTAAAGTAATTAATTTAGCGCTATGTTAAGATAAATTTAAGTGAATTCATGTAGGAATCACTCTAGAAGAAGTCGGTTAATAAAATCTATGTGTCTAAGTTGTTTCTGAAAGCTAAGTTGAATTTAAGCTTTGAAATCGTAACGCAATATACCAAACCACAACAATTCGATAAATTATGTACAACATTTATAAAGGTAAAATAAACCAAAATTTAAAGTAATGAATTTAGCGTTATGTTAAGCTAACTTAAAGTGAATTCAGGTAGGAATCACTCTATAAGAAATTGAGCAATAAATTTTATGCGTCTAAGTAATTTCTGAAAGCTAAATTAGATTTGAGCTTTAAAATCACAATGCAAAAATACAAATTAAAAAATAATCAAATAAACAACTAAATAAGTCAATAATAAATTCCTTAATAAAATTTAAACAAATCTAAAACAATGATAAGACAAAAAGAGTGCAAAAATGAAACATGGGTGTAAAAAACTTAGTGAATGGAGCCTAAGACCCAAATAACTAAACCTAATAATAATAGTAATAATAATAATAATAATAATAATAATAATAATAATAATAATAATAATAATAATAATAATAATAATAAACAAAAAAATAAAGAAAAATGGCTTGGCTCGGTGCTACTAGGCCGAGAGAGGAATAATAAAAAACAAAGTTTCTTCTTCCTCATCTCACATTATTATTGTAGAAAATAGAAAAAACAAAAACAACTTCATCTCCCTTTTACTCTTAGAAAAAATAAAAAGATAATAATAAAACTATCTAAAATCAAACCAAACTAAACATGATAAAAGAAACTATCCTCAACAAAATTTCTCCAACTCACGATGGTTAAACGGAGAGCGGTCAGATGTGAAAATGGTGGTCGATGGTTTGTTTTAAGTTGTTGGCGACAGAAAGTTTTGTTTGTAGCGGAGGTCTAATCTCGTGTTTGTATTGGTGTTGAGGGAAAAGAGAGTGAGGTTCGTTGTTGTCGTGCTGTATGTAGTAGAAAAACTATTATGATGTGTGTGTAGTTTGATGGAGTAGAAGAGTGGAAGATGTTGTAACGAATATATGCCGTTGAAGTTTATGGGGTAGTGATGTGAACGTCTGATGGTTGATGGTGAAGTGAAAGAGGTAGTAATGAGGGATGGAAGTGTTTCAAGGTTTGAAAAATGAAGGTTGAGGTTTCAGTAGTAGGAAGATGGTATGAGAGATATGAAGGTTGTCGTAGTGATGAGGAAAGTAGATTTTGAGGGTGGAAGGAGATGTTGTTGGTGATGTCGCGTGGAGGAAGGGAGGAAAGTGAATGTTGAGGATTGTGTTGGATGTTGGAGAGGAAGATATGAGAGGAATGAGAGTATTATATGTTGTGGGGAGAGTGAATTTTTGTTGTTGTTGTGAATAATGTAGTCAAGAGGGTTGGAAGAAGAAGCTAGGCGAGAGAGGCTGAGATATTATTACTGAAAAAAGAAATATTTTCTCTCATTCTCCTTTAGTTGTCCATGTGGAATAATTCGAAGTTCAAAGTAATTAATTTAGCGTTATGTTAAGATAACTTAAAGTGAATTCATATAGGAATCGCTCTAGAAGAAGTCGGTTAATAAATCTATGTGTCTAAGTTGTTTCTGAAAGATAAGTTGAATTTAAGCTTTGAAATCGTACCGCAATGTACCAAACCACAACAATTCGATAAATTATGTACAACATTTATAAAGGTAGAATAAACCGAAATTTAAAGTAATAAATTTAGCACTATGTTAAGCTAATTTAAAGTGAATTCACGTAGGAATCACTCTATAAGAAATTGAGAAATAAAATTTATGCGTCTAAGCAATTTCTAAAAGCTAAATTAGATTTGAGCTTCAAAATCACAATGCAAAAAAATTAAAATAAAATAAAAATTTGTTAATTAAAAGTTAATCAAATAAACAACTAAATAAGTCAATAATAAATTCCTTAATAAAATTTAAACAAATCTAAAACAATAATAAGAATAAAAGAGTGCAAAAATGAAACATGGGTGTAAGAATTAGTGAATGGAGCCTAAGGCCCAAATAACTAAACCTAATTAAAATATGAGAAATATTAGTAAAAATAATAATAATAATAATAATAATAATAATAATAATAATAATAATAATAATAATAATAATAATAAATATAAACAACAAAACAAAGAAAAATGGGGTGGCTCGGTGCTACTTGGCAGAGAGAGGAATAATAAAAAACAAAGTTTCTTCTTCCTCATCTCACGTTATTGTTGTAGAAAATAGAAAAAACAAAAACAACTTCATTCTCCCTTTTGCTCATAAAAAAAATTAAAAAAACTCTCTAAAATCAAACCAAACTAAACATGATAAAAGAAACTATCCTCAACAAAATTTCTCCAACTCACGATGGTCAAACGGAGAGCGGTCGGATGTGAAAATGGTGGTTGATGGTTTGTTTTGAGTTGTTGGCGACAGAAATTTGCGTTGGTAGCGGAGGTCCAACGTGGTGTTTGTAGTGGTGGTAAGGGAGAAAAGAGTGAGGTTCCTTGATGTCGTGTTATATGTAGTAGAAAAATTATTATGTTGTGTGTGTGTGGTTTGATGAAGTAGAAGAGTGGAAGATGTGGTAACGAATATATGGCGTTGAAGTTTATGGGGTAGTGATGTGAAGGTCCGATGGTTGATGGTGAAATGAAGGAGGTAGTAATGAGGGATGGAAGAGTTTCAAGGTTTGAAAAATGAAGGTTGAGGTTTCAGTAGTAGGAAGACTGTACGAGAGATATGAAGGTTGTTGTAGTGATGAGGAAAGTAGATTTTGAGGGTGGAAGGAGATGTTATTGGTGATGTCGCGTGGAGGAAGGGAGGAAAGTGAATGTTGAGGTTTGTGCTGGATGTTGGAGAGGAAGATATAAGAAGAATGAGATTATTGTATGTTGTGGGGAGAGTGAAAATATTTTTTTTTGTGAATAGTGAAGTCAATAGGGGTGGAAGAAGAAGCTAGGCGAGAGAGGCTGAGATATTATTACTAAAAAAAGAAATGTTTTCTCTCATTCTCCTTTGGCGGTCCACGTGGAATAATTCAAAGTTTAAAGTAATTAATTTAGCGCTATGTTAAGATAATTTAAAGTGAATTCTCGTAGGAATCACTCTAGAAGAAGTCGGTTAATAAAATCTACGTGTCTAAGTTGTTTCTGAAAGCTAAGTTGAATTTAAGCTTTGAAATAGTAACGCAATGTACCAAACTACAACAATTCGATAAATTATGTACAACATTTACAAAGGTAAAATAAACCGAAATTTAAAGTAATGAATTTAGCGCTATGTTAACATAATTTAGCGCAATGTTAAGCTAACTTTAAGCTTTGAATCACTCTATAAGAAATTGAGCAATAAAATTTATGCGTCTAAGCAGTTCCTGAAAGCTAAATTAGATTTAAGCTTCAAAATCATAATGCAAAAAAATTTAAATAAAATAAAAATTTGTTAATAAAAAATTAATCAAATAAACAACTAAGTAAGTCAATAATAAATTCCTTAGGAAAATTTAAACAAATCTAAAATAATAATAAGACAAAAAGAGTGCAAAAATGAAACATGGTTGTAAAACTTAGTGAATGGAGCCAAAGACCCGAATAACTAAACCTAATTAAAATATGAATAAATATAGTAATAATAATAATGATGATGATAATAATAATAAAGATAAACAATAAAACAAAGAAAAATGAGGTGGCTCGATGCTACTTGGCAGAGAGAGGAGTAATTAAAAAATAAAGTTTCTTCTTCCTGATCTCACGTTATTGTTGTAGAAAATAGAAAAAACAAAAACAACTTCATTCTCCCTTTTACTCATAGAAAAATTAAAAAGATAATAATAAGACTCTCTAAAATCAAACCAAACTAAACATGATAAAAGAAACTATCCTCAACAAAACTTCTCCAACTCACGGTGGTCAAACGGAGAGCGGTCGGATGTGAAAATGGTGGTAGATGGTTTGTTTTAAGTTGTTGGCGATGGAAAGTTGCGTTTGTAGTGGAGGTCCAATATGTTGTTTGTATTGGTGTTAAGGGAGAAGAGAGTGAGGTTCGTTGTTGTCGTGTTGTATGTAGTAGAAAAACTATTATGATGTGTGTGTGGTTTGATGAAGTAGAAGAGTGGAAGATGTTGTAACGAATATATGCCGTTGAAGTTTTGGGGGTAGTAATGAGAAGGTCCGATGGTTGATGGTGAAGTGAAGGAGGTAGTAACGCGGGATGGAAGAGTTTCAAGGTTTGAAAAATGAAGGTTGAGGTTTCAGTAGTAGGAAGATGGTACGAGAGATATGAAGGTTGTTGTAGTGATGAGGAGAGTAGATTCTGATGGTGGAAGGAGATGTTGTTGGTGATGTTGCTTGGAGGAAGGGAGGAAAGTGAATGTTAAGTTTTGTGTTGGATTTTGGAGAGGAAGATATGAGAGGGATGAGAGTATTGTAAGTTGTGGAAGAAGAAGCTAGGCGAGAGAGGTTGAGATATTTTGCTGAATTTTTTTCTCTCCTTTTCCTTTGGTGGTACACGTGGAATAAAGTGAAGTTTAAAGTAATGAATTTAACACTATGTTAATCTAACTTAAAATGAATTCATGTAGGAATCACTCTAGAAGAAGCCGATCAATAAAATCTATGTGTCTAAGCGGTTTCTGAAAGCTACATTGAATTTAAAATAATAATAATAATAATAATAATAATAATAATAATAAAGTTTGATGAAGTTGTTGGTGTGAGGTCAAGAGGGTTGGAAGAAGAAGCTAAGCGAGAGAGGCTGAGATATTATGCTGAAAAAAGAATTTTTTTCTCTCCTTTTCCTTTGGTGGTCCACGTGGAATAAATCGAAGTTTAAAGTAATGAATTTAGCGCTATATTAATCTAACATAAAGTGAATTCATGTAGGAATCACTCTATTAGAATTCGGTCAATAAAATCTATGCATCTAAACGATTTCTGAAAGCTAAATTGAATTTAAGCTTTGAAATTGTAACAAAATGAACCAAACCACAACAATTCGATATGTACAACATTTACAAAGGTAAAATAAACCAAAATTTAAAGTAATGAATTTAACGCTATGTTAAGCTAATTTAAAATGAATTCACATAGGAATCACTCTATAAGATGTTGAGCAATAAAATTTATGCGTGTAAGCAATATTTGAAAGCTAAATTAGTTTTGAGCTTCAAAATCACAATGCAAAAAAGTTAAAATAAAAAATAAAATAGAAATTAGAAATTAATCAAATAAACAACTAAATAAGTCAATAGTAAATTACTTAATAAAATTTAAACAAATCTAAAAAAATAATAACACAAAATGAGTGCAAAAAATGAAACATGGGTGTAAAAATTAGTGAATGGAGCCTCAGGCCCGAATAACTAAACCTAATTAAAATATGCATAATAATAATAATAATAATAATAATAATAATAATAATAATAATAATAATATTAATAATAAATATGAACAAAAAAACAAAGAAAAATGGGGTGGCTCGGTGCTACTTGGCAGAGAGAGAGAGAGAGAGAGGAATAATAAAAAACAAAATCTCTTCTTCCTCATCTCACTACATTGTTGCTGAAAATAGAAAAAATAAAAACAAATTCAATTTTCCTTTTGCTCATAGAAAAATAAAAAAGATAATAATAAAACTCTATGAAATTAAACAAAAATAAACATGATAAAATAAACTATCCTCAACAAAATCTCTCCAACTCACGATGGTCAAACGGAGAGCGGTAAAATGTGAAAATGGTGGTTGATTGTTTGTTTGAGTTGTTGGCGACGAAAAGTTGCGTTGGTGGTGGAGGTCCAGCTTGGTGTTTGTAGTGGTGTTGAGAGAGAAGAGAGTGAGGTTCGTTGTTGTTGTGTTGTATGTAGTAGAAAAATTGTAATATTTTGTGTGTGGTTTGATGAAGTTGAAGAGTGAAAGATTTTGTAACGAATATATGACGTTGTAGTTTATGTGGTGGTAATGAGAAGGTTTGATGGTTGATGCTGAAGCAAAAGAGGTAGTAATGCGGGATGGAAGAGTTTCAAGGATAGAAAAATGAAGGTTGAGGTTTCAATAGTAGGAAGATGGTACGAGAGATATGAAGGTTATTATAGTGATGAGGAAAGTAGATTTTGAGGGTGGAAGGAGATGTTGTTGGTGATGTCGCGTGGAGGAAGGGAGGAAAGTGAATGTTAAGGTTTGTGTTGGATGTTGGAGAGGAAGATATGAGAGAAATGAGAGTATTATATGTCGTAGGGAGAGTGAAAATAATTTTTTTTTGTGAATAGTGAAGTCAAGAGGGTTGGAAGAAGAAGCTAGGCGAGAGAGGCTGAGATATTATTACTGAAAAAATAAAAATTTTCTCTCATTCTCCTTTAGTGGTCCATGTGGAATAATTCGAAATTTAAAGTAATGAAGTTAGCACTATGTTAAAATAACTTAAAATGGATTCATGTAGGAATCACTCTAGAAGAAGTCGCTCAATAATATCTATGTGTCTAAGTAGTTTCTCAAAGCTAAGTTTAACTTAAGCTTTGAAATCGTAACGCAGTGTACCAAACCACAACAATTCGATAAATTATGTACGACATTTACAAAGGTAAAATAAACCAAAATTTAAAGTAATGAATTTAACGTTATGTTAAGCTAACTTAAAGTGAATCAAACACAAATCACTCTATAAGAAATTGAACAATAAAATTTATGCGTCTAAGCAATATCTGAAAGCTAAATTAGATTTGAGTTTCAAAATCACAATGCAAAAAAATTAAAATAAAAAAAATTGTTAATTAGAAATTAATCAAATAAACAACTAAATAAGTCAATAATAAACTCCTTAATAAAATTTAAACAAATCTAAACCAAAATAGGACAAAAAGAGTGCAAAAATGAAACATAGATGTAAAAATTAGTGAATGGAGCCTAAGGCCCAAATAAATAAACCTAATTAAAATAGTAATAGTAATAATAATAATAATAATAATAATAATAATAATAATAATAATAATAATAATAACAATAATAATAATAATAATAATAATAATAATAATAAACAAAGAAAAATGGGGTGCCTCGGTGCTACTAGGAATAATAAAAAACAAAGTTTCTTCTTCCTCATCTCAAGTTATTGGTGTAGAAAATAGAGAAAAAAAACAACAACTTCAATCTCCCTTTTGCTCATAGAAAAATAAAAAAGATAAAAATAAAACTCTCTAAAATCAAAACAAACTAAACATGATAAAAGTAACTATCCTCAACAAAATTTCTCTAACTCACGATGGTCAAACAGAGAGGGGTCAGATGTGAAAATGGTGGTCGATGGTTTATTTTTAGTTGTTGACGACGGAAAGTTGCATTGTTAGCGGAGGTCCAACGTTGTGTTTGTATTGGTGTTGAGGGAGCACAGAGTGAGGTTCGTTGTTGTCGTGTTGTGTGTGTGGTTTGATGAAGTTGAAGAGTGGAAGTTGTTGTAACGAATATATGGCGTTGTAGTTTATTTGGTAGTGATGAGAAGGTCTGATGGTTGATGGTGAAGTGAAGGAGGTAGTAATAAGGGATGGAAGAGTTTTAAGGTTTGAAAAATGAAGGTTGAGGTTTCAGTAGTAGGAAGATGGTACGAGAGATATGAAGGTTGTTGTAGTGATGAGGAAAGTAGATTTTGAGATTGGAAGGAGATGTTGTTGGTGATGTTGCGTGGAAGAAGGGATGGAAGTGAATGTAGAGGTTTGTGATGGATGTTGGAGAGGAAGATATGAGAGGAATGAGAGTATTGTATGTTGTGGGGATAGTGAAAATAATTTTTTTTGTGAATAGTGAGGTCAATAGGGTTGGAAGAAGAAACTAGGCGAGAGAGGTTGGGATATTATGCTGAAAAAAGAAATTTTTTCTCTACTTCTCCTTTGGTGGTCCACATGGAATAAATAGAAGTTTAAAGTAATGAATTTAAGGCTATGTTAAGCTAACTTAAAGTGAATTCATGTAGGAATCACTCTAGAAGAAGTCAGTCAATAAATATATGTGTATAAGCGGTTTCTGAAAGCTAAATTGAATTTAAGTTTTGAAATCGTAACACAATGAACCAAACCACAACAATTTGACAAATTATGTACAACATTTACAAAGGTAAAATAAAACGAAGTTTAAAATAATGAATTTTGTGCTATGTTAAGTTAACTTAAAGTGAATTCACGTAGAAATCACTCTATAAGAAATTAAGCTATAAAATTTATGCGCTTAAGCAATTTCTGAAAGCTAAATTAGATTTGAGATTCAAAATCACAATGCAAAAAAAATAAAATACAAAATAATTCTTTAATTAGAAATTAATCAAATAAACAAATAAATAAGTCAATAATAAATTCCTTAATAAAATTTAAACAAATCTAAAAAACATAATAAGACAAAAAGAGTTCAAAAATGAAACATGGGTGTAAAAATTAGTGAATGGAGCCCAAGGCCCAAATAACTAAACCTAATTAAAATATGCATAATAATAGTAGTAGTAATAATAATAATAATAATAATAATAATAATAATAATAATAATAATAATAATAATAATAATAATAATAATAATAATAATAATAATAATAATAATAATAATAATAATAAAAGAAAAAAAAGAAAAATGGGGTGGCTCGGTGCTACCTGACAGAGAGAGGAATAATAAAAAATAAAGTTTCTTCTTCCTCATCTCACGTTACCGTTGTAGAAAATAGAAAAAACAAAAACAACTTCAATCTCCCTTTTGCTCATAGGAAAGTAAAAAAAAGAATAATAAAACTCCATAAAATCAAATCAAACTAAACATGATAAAAGAAACTATCCTCAACAAGATTTCTCCAACTCACGATGGTCAAACAAAGAGCGATCGGATGTGAAAAAGGTGGTCGATGGTTTGTTTTGAGTTGTTGGCGATGAAAGGTTTTGTTGGTGGCAGAGGTCTAATGTGGTGTTTATAGTGGTGTTGAAGGAATAGAGAGTGGGGTTCGTTGTTGTTATGTTGTATGTAGTAGAAAAATTGTTATGCTGTGTGTGTGGTTTCATGAAGTTGAAGAGTGGAAGATGTTGTAACAATTATATGATGTTGTAGTTTATTTGGTGGTGATGAGAAGGTCCGATGGTTGATGTTGAAGTGAAGGAGGTAGTAAGGCGGGATGGAAGAGTTTCATGGTTTGAAAAATGAAGGTTGAGGCTTCAGTAGTAGCAAAATGGTACGAGAGATGTGAAGGTTGTGTAGTGATGAGGAAAGTAGATTTTGAGGGTGGAAGGAGATGTTGTTGGTGATATTGCATGGAGGAAGGGAGGAAAGTGAATGTTGAGGTTTGTGTTGAATGTTGGAGAGGAAGATATGGGAGGAATGAGAGTATTGTATGTTGTGGGGAGAGTGAATTTTTTTTGGTGAATAGTGAGATCAAGAGGGTTGGAAGAAGAAGCTAGGCGAGAGAGGCTGAGATATTATGTTGAAAAAATAAATTTTTTATCTCCTTCTCCTCTGGTGGTCCACGTGGAATGTTTGTAATTGATGGGCCTCTCTCTCTCTCTAACACACATATAATACATTTTTTAGTAATATGATAAATATAGTAATAGAAATAAGGTTTATATATTTTAGCAAAATTTAGCATCTCCCTTGGTGAGTATCATTAGTGTAAAAATAGTTTTGAAAAATAAATCAAACAAAATTAAACTATTCTAAATAAACAAAATTAAACCGAAAAGGCAACATAGAAAATTCTAATTAATTATTTTGAACATTTTGAATGAGAAATAAAAATAAAAGGAAACATACAAGTTTTGATCAGATTTTGAAATAAAAAAAATGATCGGTTAAAAGCTCAGACTGTTCAAAATGCGACTGAAAAATTGGTCGAAAAGATAAAACGAGCACACTAGTTTAAACTACGTGAACCATTGATTAATATTACTGACATCTGCAATTCGATTTTGAAAATTTTTGCCCGCTAATTTTGTGTACATTTGAAAATTGATTCAACCGGTATGTCTGTAGATCCGAAAATTTGTTCTTGTTGATATTTTAAACGTTATACGGAATATAGTGCATGCTATGATATGCAGATGTCTGGTGACTATATTGATTTATTGATCGAGAGACAAAATTGAGGTATGACAATCTGACTTTGTAGTGTCCATGAATCATCAACAAAGTGAGTTGTAATTGTCATATAACCTTTATTTTGATTACTTGAAGTCCACGTATCACGTGTAGTTGCAATGCGACTTTGATTTTTTGACAATAAGTTCATTATTTTCTCTTTCTCATCCTTATAAAGTTTCATAATGTCAGCCTTAATAATGTTGTGATAAACCACATTAAATAAAGGTTGCGTAACAATACAAGATTCTTTAAAACCCATGCAGTTAAACATCTCAAGAGGGTACTCGGGAAGAATTATCATATTAGCAATTGCACGTCTTTCTATATTTTGATTAAATGAATAAGAACCAACCATTACTGTTTGACTGCCAACTTGTTTAATTTTGATAATAGTTTGTCTTATATCTAGAGTATTTCGAAGTACGCAAGTATTCTAATGACTACACAAATGTGATGTTCCTTGTGTTGTATCACCCAAGAGTTTTGCACCACAACAGTTGCAAATGGCCTTCATCTTTCCATTTATTGTAAGCCTTTGGAAATAAAGTCAAACATATGAAGTTAGCTTTCTTTTTAGAGGATGTTGTGTCTCATCCTAAGATTCACGTGGAATTGCATTTTCAATTTCTTTAGGAGTTGAATTAGTTTCAACATTTGAAGCGACTGTATTAAACGCATCCACATTTGAGGGTTCCAAATTCTCTTATACATTTTCTATAGGAGAAAAGGTTTGTTCAAAAGACATTCTAAAAAAATAAAAAATAAACAAATAAATAAACATCTTTAAGTAATCCTAATAAAATCTAATTATTACCAAGTATCTAAGAAAGTTGAACCACACATTGTTTCTAAAGCTTTTCAAATACTAAAAAACAAGCATATAGAAAATACTTTATAATTATAAAATAATTTTTTTTTAAATAAATCAACATTTTTAACTAAAATACCAAAATAACCAAAATTTCAAAAAATATATCAAAATAACCACCTTTTTAACTGGTGCGCCAGTTAAACTGGCGCATCAAACTAATGCACATAGGAGGCGCTCAAAGTACAGACACATGCATGCAAAGCCAATGCATGTAGGCGCCACATGTATTGGCGCATGCATGCCTTGGTGCCACATGCATTGACGCATGCATACGCTACATAGTGTATGCGTCAATACATGTGACGCATGCACCTTCATTTTTTTTAAAGTTTAAATGTTAAATTTATAAATAATAAATATTGAAAATAAAAATTATATTTATATTATAATGAAAAATTACATAGAATTGACAAGAAATTCAATGACCCGTCCGATTGAAACGCCCACATGTTCAACATTCAGGTACGTTAGTCTGTGTTTGAGGTCCCCCACGATTTTCCTGATGTGTTTGGAGTCTTTGAATGCTGACATGATCAATGGTGGCTGGTGTGAAGGTCTGGTGGAAGGTCCAATGATATTTGATAGATGTGTCATCATTTGTCCCCAATAGATGAAGGGTTGTCTCCAACGGCACTTTCGTAATTGAGTCTGGTGCCCATGTTGTCGTAGTTGGGTCGTTGTGGTTGGGTGAATTGTGGACAATATGGTTGCCCAAATTAAGACATTGAATCGGTTTGGAAACAAATCAATGGTTCCTGGAGTGTACTATAGTCAAACAATGGTTGGGTGTTGTGGCGATGGGATGTTTGGGTGGTCATTGGTGGGGGGCTACGATGGCATGACACTGAACCGTACGAATCATATGGGCTATAGACTGTTGTGGTGGATGCATATGGTTGGTGGTTAGGGTTTGATTCTTGGTTTTGAGTTTGGGTGTGTGGCATGAATGGATTGCGAGGTTGGGTGTTTGGTTGTTCGGTGTATATGGTAGGGTGATGGTGTAAGGTTGGTCGTTGGGTTTGGGTGGGTTGACATTGTTCTTGGATGGGGATTTGTTGATGGGCGTATGATGACGAAGATAGTTGGCGTGGATCAATCAAATACCTTGGCTCAGACACAAATTATGGCGTTGTAACCGACCTAAACCATGCCGTATAATGTTGAGTTGGTCTAGCACCCTATATGATTGGTTTGTTTAAGATGTGTTATCGTAGATTCGTCCAATGACGACACATCTCTTTTGTGAAGTCTCTCTAGTCACAATAATCCCATTGGGCATCGACTCTTTGTTGATGCCAATCTCCCAAACACGTTAGAGGTTCTGGAATTTGTTGCTGCATGCCGAACTACAGTTTTGCACGGTCACTATGATTGGTGTTTTTGCTGTCCAAACTGCAACATCATCATGGTTAACCTGATGATCAAGACCCAGTATGGCTTTCAGATAAACTGTACAAGAATATGATATTATTAAGTGATATGTAATTTGATAATTATTTTTAAATCAAAAATAGAGTTGTGTCGTAGTATTACATCGTCTGGTCCAATGTGGTCCAATAGATTGTGATAGACTACTACAACGTGTTTCAGACACCTGTTGTAGTTCATCCATTTAACTGATCACCTAGATCGAAAACATTTGAAAAATATTAATTACAGTTATTTTTAATAGAAAGTCTAATAAATTAGATGGTAAAGTTTTAAACTTACTTTGTTGCAAAGGGGAATATGAATGGCTTCTCATTTACCGGGGCGAGTGACAAAATTCTTGACCAACCCCATGCTTGTAGCAAATACACACATGAATAAAACGTACAACTATTTTTTTGGCATTTGTATACAACGCACTATATAGATGGGCCAAAACAGGTGAACCCCAACTATATGTACTTACCTTATTTATGTTTCGTAACAACGATAAATACATAATATTTACCGTATTACCAGTACTTTTAGAAAATAAAAAATTACCGAATAGAATCATAATATAACACTAAGCTTTAATTATTTTTTCATACTCGGTAGATTCTTTGGTTAATGTTATACTCGCATAATATTGTTTGAGATATTTTAAGTTAATACCTTGACCCCTAGCTTGACCAGAAGTTTCTCCCGTAGTTGTGTCATCACACAAAGGGGCACCTAACAATTCATTTCATATAGAGTTATCCTGGTTAACTCTACCAATCACGGTCTTACCGTCAATACGTAGACCTAACAATATGTAGAGGTCCTTAAGTGTGACGGTACACTCACCGAAAAGAAGGTGAAATGTGTGGGTCTCGGGTCTCCATCTCTCTAACAAAGCAAGAATGAATTTTTAGTCAACCGAGTATGAGACTATGTTAAGGAGATTACCAAAACCGCATCCTAGAATATATGGTTCTATCAAAGGATTGTGGGGTACATATTCATGTACACGACATCGAATTCGTTTTGGATCATAATAAAACATAAGTAAGAAATAAAGTAAGAAGAAGTAATAAACAATAGAAACATAAGTAAGAAATAAGTACGAAATAAGTAAGAAGAAGTAATAACATACAAATGTCGCGATATTATTGATTGTTCCTCGATGTTCATCACCCATAGTCAATAGAGACATAATGCCTGAGAGGTCGAGTGTTGTATACGTTAAGTGTTGCAGAGGTTGAGTGTTGTGAAGGTTGAATGTTGTAGAGATTGATTGTTAGTGTTGCAGATGTTGAGTGTTATGAGTTGTTGCCCTATTTATAGATGAGATAATGTTGCAACATGTGAATGTGAATGCACCATGTGAAGCATGGGATAGGGGTAATGCTAGGGCACATGCATGTGAGGATTGGTGTAGGTGCCTATGCAAGTGACGTATGCTTTGTTTAAGACATGCATGGTCATATACGCCAAGGTTAGTGGCGCATGCATGCCTTTTTATACATGCAAGGAATAGGCGCCAAGGAAAGTGGCACATGCCTTGCTTTATGTGCCATTGATAAGGGCGTATGCCTTGGATTATTAGGGAAAATGCATCTTCTTTGTAGGTGCATGCTTCTAGTGTTGGGTTATTAGGGAAGAGATTCTTTGCAGGCGCATGCTTTGCATTGTCTTGTCTCTGCATGGATTCTTTGCATTGCATTGTCTTATCTTTGTAGATTATTTGCGTGATTAGTACATACACCGTCTCCCCTGTTTAAATGCATGTGAATAGCAGATAAATGCATTCACCATCAAACACTAAACTTAGATTTTAAAAAATGTCTGCACCACCACATTAAATGATCAGTGCCCATACCGATGGTGAAATATTTGAGCATCAATTATTCAGTTTTTGTTTTCGCAACACAGAAGTAACTCAGTTTACAATAAATTAACGATCAAAATTTTCACATTTGAAACAAAGAATAGAAAAGAAACTGCAGTGTAGTCTGGTGGGCCAAATCATCTATAAAAATCCGGTGTGGTCTGCAGACAACCAGGTAAAGTTTTATCAGTTGAAGATTTGAGATGATGACGATGTTCATCATATGTTTGTCAGTCATTAATAATATGGATAAAATGATATAAAGTTATATATATTACCATAATGATTTTCTTAAGGATACATGTAACTAAATGTCTATTTACTTTACCCATGGATATCCATGAAGCTATCTAACCCATGTCCGTGCTGAGTTTATCCTCGGGTACGAGTTTTTTTTCCATCCTTACTTAGGGGACACAAATCTCTTCTTCTCTTATAGGGGGAGTGGGGGGTCTCTAATCCATAAGGTTTCCAGATCCGATTATCTTAACTAGAAGATGAAGCGATGATACCCTCTTCTTCATGCGGGTTTTCTCTTACGATTATGTTGGCTACGAATTGGGTACGATTGAGGTTACGAGTCGATCTTCTCCTAAATTTTTCCATTCCTTGAGTATTAAGATAAGATGTTTGAAAAATTAATTACATTTTCCACGTATGAAACCAATGATCCTTCTAGTGTGGAAGCTTTTTCTCTGAATGGTCAGGCTATGGACATCTAGAAGAAAGGTCTATTAATTGTCCCTAAGTCATTTTGGAACAAAGAAGAGGGAACCTACACAGACTCTGACGTCGGAGTCAATGATTTTCATAGATTTTATGTATAAAGTTGTTATGGGATTTTTTGTGTGTACCTGATTTGAGATATGTATTCCTTTTTATAGGGATTCTCCTAAAGTTTATATTGACCTTATTCTTTAGTTTCCATCCCCGACCATTTATGCTACCAAGTGGAGAGATATAATCTGTTATGCTATCTGATGATCCTTTTTCCCCTCACATTGCTCGGATCACGTGCTTTCTTTAGGGTGGACCCATATCTCCTTGCTAGGTCATATAATAGTTTGTTAGATGAGTGATATTTGTCTCTTGAAGTCATTGTTCTGACATCACTTTGACTACAAACGTCTTCATCTTGGGCCTTTGTGACTTTGTGTATCATTTCTCCATCATGTCATCAGTTAGGACAAAGATTATATACAATTCTTCTCTAACAGGCTATCTATTAGGATTTGACCATGTAGGAACAACTTCAAAAGAATTATGCATATAAACAAAGACACCTTTGGCACTTGTCTCTTCAACATTAATATTTTTACTAAAACTATGCAATGCCCTAACTCACTCCTTATGTGACAAATCCAAAGAACCTAAAGTGAACTCATATTCCTACCCAGGCTCTAAAACTGCATTGAAGAGGTTGTCATCCCTCTCAGACCACTAAGAGAGGACATTCACCAGAGAAAAAAGTTGTACAAACATAAGTTCCTTGAAGAGCCAAATGAAGAATACTTTATCTCCTAAAAAACTATCATCACTTTTATAAACTTATACAACCCAGACATTGCGACTTTAACCTTTCCAAAGCATTTTCAGACCATTCATGGTTTCTTCATCACCCTCAAAACTCCTTCATACCAAGTTTCTTTTGCTAAAAAAGATGTCATTGCAACACAAATGAACCAGAACCCCATATCATTTTAATCATATCAATTTTGAATTAGCTCTATGACTTAGACCAATGTGTCACTTACAAAAAATATAGATGCCCATCATTCTACAACAACATCCAATATTTTTTTGTAAAAGACCAACTACTGAAGAGCTTAGTAAATCTAGACCAACTATAGTTATTAAAACATTTATTTGAGAAGGATATCCTAAAATAGTGATATTATATTGGACCTTAGCAAAGCATAAAGTTTTTCCAAAGAACGCCCACAAACACAAGAGAAACAAGATTCCATTTGGATTCACATTCACCTCAAAGTAAATGCTAACTAACTCTAACAAATATATAACTTATTCCTACTATAGTTCATATTTTGTTACAGTAAAAAAAAATAATTAAAAAAAATTAAAGCATGATCTTGCTAACAAACACTAAACATTTTGACTCTTTGACAATGCAACAAAATCATTGTGAAATCTAAAAAAACATTGCCTTTATCTATGAGAACAATTTTCAGGCCGTTCCAAACCGAGGCGTTGCTTTATCGTTTCGTAACTATTTTTGTACCCAACTACAACACATTGTAGATAACCATTGTTTTAGTTTTCTTTAGAGAACGGTTTCCAACTGCAACAGTTGCATTCCGTTCTTAGATTAAAACCGTTGCAATTGAGGTGTTTTAAGGAACTGTTATTTTACAGGATATAACAATATTTTATAGCTGTAGTACATTTGAAACCTTTCTAATAGATCCATATCATAATTTCTTCTTCAAAGATTACAACAACAATTTCTATACAACAACACTTTCTAAACTTTTCTTTAACACACACAAAAAAAAGGCCACCTATATTATGTCTTATTTAATATACTTATATAAGTAATGTGCACACCCTTATTTCATATAAGAGATAAAAGTTCATTATATGTCTGATTCAAACAATATTGAGTTTCAACTCTACAATATAAGAACATATATATGTGTTATAAGGGATGTTGTTTGGAGCAATTTTTTGGACTGAATTTCAATCAAATTTGTTGTAGATTTGTTAGCAATGTATTATTAATTTGTTGGACAACTGGTGAAGATCAAATCAAATTTAAATGGAGATTTGAATTTGAATTTGAATTAAAATGAAACAAATCATATCTTTTTGAGAATTTTATGGAGCAATCAATTCCAACAAAATTCTCTATTTTCTGGACGAATTTAAGTCAGAGATCCATAAGGAAAATCCCATAAAATATTGATATATAAGGAGACTCTATTCTCATATTTTATATCAGGGTTTTGTACACAAGATTAAGTTTTTTGTGTCTAGGGTTTGTGATCCTTTTCTTTCTTGTATTCCACGCTTATGCCATCATAAGGATTAATGTTGAATCTACTATTGTACACCACTCTATGTTTCAGTAACTTGACATAATTGTTGGTTTGTACATAGTAGTGAATTTTTTTCTTGGGTAGAGTGTCCCCAAACGTAGGTGTAGTTTCTGTTGAATAAACTTAAATGCTAGAGTTAGTGGGGTTTTAATAATAAGTTAATGGAGAGTTTTGGAAGGTTAAGAGACAATGGGAAAATTAAGAGTATTTACTATTTATTTTAATTAGTAGAATAGCTAAAGTTTTCTGTATGTATAAAAGTCCAAAATTGCATTCTAATAAAATACAGAAGTTTGCAAACAAAATCGATTCTTCTGACAAATTGGCATCAGAGCTTATGGCAAATATGATGAATCAAATGCCGTTACCACGGCTAACGAAGTTGAATTATGAAAACTGGAGTATCCAGATGAAAGCTCTTCTCGGATCTCTAGACGCGTGGGAGGTGACCAAAGATGGGTTTGAAGAACCAACAGATACTGAGGGATATACGTCAGCTCAAAATAAGGCGTTGAAAGAGACGCGATCGAAGGATAAAACGGCACTTTACATGCTGTTTAGGGCTGTTGATGAATCAGGCTTCGAAAAGATTGCCGGTTCGACTACGTCGAAAGAAGCGTGGGACACACTGGAGAAAGTGTTCAAAGGAGCAGATCGAGTAAAGCAAGTTCGACTCCAAACACTTCGTGGCGAATTGGAGAGGATGCAGATGAAGGAGTCAGAAAATGTATCTGACTACATCACGCGTGTACAAAAAGTGGTGAACCAACTCAGCAGAAATGGCGAAACAGTAACTGATGCACGAGTTGTCGAAAAGATTTTGAGATCTTTAACAGATAAGTTTGAGAATATTGTGTGTGCAATAGAAGAGTCGAAGGACCTTTCGACGCTTGCAGTCGAAGAGCTCGCAGGTTCCCTCGAAGCACACGAACAACGTAAGATGAAAAAGAAGGAAGAAGGAGTAGAGGACGCAAATCAAACCAAGGAGCAAATCAAAGACGAAAAGGTACTCTTTTCTCAAAACTTTCGAGGAAGAGGACGTGGTCGTGGAGGACGTGACAATGGTCGAAGTGGTAGAGGCAGCAACTTCGACAGAGGACAGTCGATCCAGCAAAATTGGCGTGGCAGAGGACGTGGTCAAAGAGGTGGTAGGTCGAACCATTCCAACTTTGAGTGCTACAAATGTGGGAAGTATGGTCATTATGCGAAGGATTGTAACTCATTCAAATGCTATAACTGTGATAAAGTGGGACATCTTGCAAAAGATTGTCGAATCGAAAAGAAGGTAGAAGAAACAACCAATCTAACCTTGGAAGCTGAAGCAAATGAAGGTTTTCTGTTGATGGCTCAAAATGAGATCAACACAAATGACAATGTTTGGTACCTTGACTCAGGAGCAAGTAACCATATGTGTGGTCACAAACACCTGTTTAAAGAAATGAGAAAGATTGAAGATGGCAATGTGTCTTTCGGAGATGCATCGAAAGTGAAGGTCGAAGGCAAGGGAACGATTCGTTACCTGCAGAAAGATGGGTTGATTGGATCAATTCAAGATGTTTATTATGTACCAAATCTTAAGACCAACATCTTGAGTTTGGGACAACTTACAGAAAAAGGTTATTCGATACTGATGGAAGAACGGATACTGTATTTGAAGGACAAGCTGGGACATCTGATTGCTCGTGTCGAAATGGAGAGAAATCGAATGTACAAACTGAATCTGATAAACGTTCGAGAAAAATGTTTACAAGTAAGTGTCGAAGACAAAGCGTCACTATGGCATCTACGCTTTGGTCATCTACATCATGCTGGTTTAAGAAGGTTGGCGAAAAAGAACATGGTGCATGGACTACCAGATATGGATTATGAAGGAAAGTTCTGTGAAGAATGTGTGCTGAGCAAACAAACAAGAACTTCATTCCAAAAGAAGGCAGAATATCAAGCTAAGCATATCCTTGATTTGATTCACACCGACATATGTGGGCCAATCACGCCAGAATCTTTCAGTGGCAAAAGGTACTTTATTTCCTTTATCGATGATTACTCACGGAAGACATGGGTTTATTTCTTGAAAGAAAAGTCTGAAGCATTCGAGGTGTTCAAAAGGTTCAAAGTAATGGTGGAGAAGGAGACCGACAGACACATTAAAGCAGTTCGATCAGATAGAGGTGGTGAGTATACTTCGACAGCTTTTATGAAGTATTGTGAAGAGCAGGGTATAAGGAGATTTCTAACTGCAGCATACTCACCTCAACAAAATGGGGTGGCTGAAAGAAAGAATCGAACAGTCCTTGACATGGTTCGATCAATGCTTAAAAGCAAGAACATGCCAAAGGAATTTTGGGCAGAAGCTGTACAATGTGCCATTTATGTTCAAAATCGATGTCCACATTCGAAGTTAGAAGATCAAACACCACAAGAAGCGTGGAGCGGACAGAAGCCAACAGTCTCTCATCTCAAAGTATTTGGAAGTGTTGCTTATGCACATGTACCAGATCAGCGAAGAACGAAACTTGAAGACAAAAGTCAGAAATACATACTCATTGGGTATGATGAGAAAACAAAAGGGTACAAGCTATTTGATCCCATAAGAAAGAAGGTGATAGTGAGTAGAGACGTTCGAATAAACGAAGCAAGTAAGTGGGACTGGAACAGTTCGACAGACGCTGTTGTCGAAGTTGAAGAATCATCTGTCGCTGTACCCTCAAACATTTCGACAAAACTTGAAGATTCTGACGATGAAGATGAACCTACACAACCCAGAATGCGAAGTTTGCAAGATCTGTATGATTCGACAAGTGAAGTGCACCTTGTATGTCTCCTGGCAGATGCTGAAAACATCAGTTTTGAAGAAGCAGTACGAGACAAGAAGTGGAAAAGTGCCATGGACGAAGAGATGAGGGCGATTATCCATAACAACACTTGGGAGCTAGTTGAATTGCCAAAAGGTAGTCAACCCATTGGTGTAAAGTGGGTATTCAAGAAAAAGATGAACGCTCAAGGAGAAATTGAAAGATACAAAGCGAGACTTGTTGCGAAGGGATACAAACAGAAAGCAGGAGTTGATTATGACGAAGTATTTGCACCTGTTGCAAGAATGGAGACAATTCGACTACTCATATCTCAAGCTGCTCAATTCAAATGGCCAATATTCCAAATGGATGTCAAAACAGCTTTTCTGAATGGTGTACTAGAAGAAGAAGTTTATGTCGAACAACCACTCGGTTACATGAAAGCTGGAGAAGAGAAGAAGGTACTGAAATTGAAGAAAGCGCTATATGGGCTGAAGCAAGCACCGCGGGCATGGAACACACGTATCGACACATATTTCAAGGAGAATGGGTTCGAGCAATGTCCGTACGAACATGCCCTCTATGTGAAGAAAAAAGGAATGAATGTATTACTTGTTGCTCTCTATGTTGATGATCTTATTTTTCTGGGCAGTAATGATGAGATGATAGAAGAATTCAAAAGCACAATGACACGTGAATTCGAGATGACAGATTTAGGCCTGATGAGATTCTTTCTTGGTCTGGAAGTTCGACAAGAAGAAACAGGAATTTTCATTTCACAAGAAAAATATGCAAAAGAAATTTTGAAAAGATATAAGATGGAAAGCTGTAATCCGGCTTCGACGCCAATGGAACCAGGAACAAAATTGTCGAAATTTGATGGAGGAGAACGTGTCGAAGCAGGCAAATATCGAAGTTTGGTAGGAAGTCTTCGCTATCTCACATGTACAAGACCAGATATCTCATTGAGTGTAGGCATTGTAAGTCGATTCATGGAGGAGCCAGTTTACACACATTGGAAGGCATTGAAGCGAATTCTGAGGTACATCCAAGGAACAGTGTCACTTGGGATGTTTTATTCGAATTCAGAGAAATACAAGTTGGTTGGTTACTCTGACAGTGATTGGTGCGGAGACATAGATGATCGAAAAAGCACTTCTGGATATGTGTTTTTCATGGGAAATACTGCATTTACTTGGCTTTCTAAAAAGCAGCCAATAGTAACACTTTCGACATGTGAAGCAGAATATGTAGCAGCATCCTGGTGTGTTTGTCATGCAATATGGCTCAGAAGATTGATGAGTAAAATGGAGATAGAACAGAAAGATGCTACAATAATACAAGTTGACAACAGGTCAGCAATTGAGTTAGCAAAGAATCCAGTAAATCATGAAAGGAGCAAACACATTGACGTTCGTTTTCACTTTATTCGAGAACACGTGAAGGAAGGAAGTGTCGAATTGAAGCATGTAGCAAGTAAGGACCAAGCAGCAGATATTTTCACAAAACCACTATCAAAGGAAATTTTCGACAGAGGCAAGAAGTTGATAGGGATGATGAATAGAAGAAATATTTAAGTTTACAGAGGAGTTTTGTTGAATAAACTTAAATGCTAGAGTTAGTGGGGTTTTAATAATAAGTTAATGGAGAGTTTTGGAAGGTTAAGAGACAATGGGAAAATTAAGAGTATTTACTATTTATTTTAATTAGTAGAATAGCTAAAGTTTTCTGTATGTATAAAAGTCCAAAATTGCATTCTAATAAAATACAGAAGTTTGCAAACAAAATCGATTCTTCTGACAGTTTCACTGAACTGGCTTACAAATCCCTTGTGTTATTTTACAACTTTCTGCATTGTTTATTATTACTATAACATTGCTATTAATCTGGTCTTAATCTGTTATTAAAAGTTGAACACGTTGTCTCAACATCGGGTTCAACATCTGTCATCTGAGGAATAAAATTTTCAATTGGCATTAGAGCAAACACCTTGTTCTATTTGGGTGAGCTCTAGGGAGATGTTTTGTGTTAAACTAGACAACATTAAGGATGGAAGGCCTGTCAATAGACCACCCATGTTGGATGACATAAATTATGACTATTGGAAAGTTAAAATGGACGCATCCTGCGATTACTTCTCAAGATGGTTCTACAAGTTTGAAGCCTGAAGCTGAATGGACTGATACAGAAGATAGTGAAGCTCTTGGAAACTCTAAAGCTTTGAATGCTATTTTAAATTATGTTAACAAGAACATATTTAGATTGATCAACATATGTACTAAATCCAAACATGATTAGGAGATTCTCATAACAGCCCATTAAGGCACATCCAAAGTTAAGATGTCAAGGTTGTAGCTCCTCATGACAAAGTTGAGAATTTGGGAATGGAGGAAGATGAATCTATCTCTAATTTCAACATCAACTTAGAGACATTGCCAGCAATTCTTTTGCCTTGGGAGAGAAGATGTCATAAGAGAAGATAGTCAGAAAAATCCTCAGATCTTTTCCTAAAAAGTTTGACATGAAGGTAACAGCCATAGAAGAATCCCAAGACTTGATCACTTTGAAGGTTGATGAAATCATTGGCTCTCTTCAAACCTTTGAAGTATCTATAAATGGAAGATCATAACAGAAAAATAAAGGTGTAGCTTTTGTATTCAAGTTTCAAGAGAGTAAAAATCATGATGAAAGGAATGTTGAAAAAGGCCTATCAAATTATATAACTTATATTGGAAGAAAAATCAACAATTCCTTAAGAAGACTGAATAGATACTAGAGGACAAATGTGCAAGGCAAAGGGTTAGACATCTAACCCCAACAAAAGAACGAAGAGGAAGAATATTTTCAAGGAGAAGAACCAAAATGTTTTGAATGTGAAGGATTTTGTCACATCAAATCCGAATTCCCTATATTTTAAAAGAAATAGAAAAAGGGATCGCCCATTGCTTGGTATGGGTCTGATGATGAGAGTGAAGGAGAAACTGCCAACAATGTTATGGCTTTCATTAGAAAGATTTTTTTCTGAAGAAGACTCTAGTGATGAAGACATGAAAAAAAGAATTTGGATACAACACTTAGACTTTTGTACACCAAATAGGAGGAAGCTTACAAAACATTGGAAAAATAGAAAGAAATAATCAATATGCTTCAGAAAGAAAAAAAATCTTGTCTTAACCATCACAGGATTGGAAGATGAAATCTCTTTGCTGAATTTCCAAACTTGATAGTATGCCAAACTCTGTAATGATGATAATCAACAATTCAGATATGTTGGATGATATCTTGGAAGGAAACATGAAGGTTATAGGGTTTGACTACAATTCCATGAACAAAAAGATCAAAGTCCCTTTAAGGAAGAAGACTGAGTTTCAGAAGATGGACCACATGCCTCAGCATTGTGCTCAACATGTGTACCCTCATAACGGAGGTAACAAGAGATCATCTAGGAGATGTCATTATTATGGAAAATTTGGTCACATAAGACCGTTTTTCTATATATTGTACCATTATCCTCAGTCCTACAGTCATCTAAGATTGAAGAGGAAGGATGGAAAAAAGGTTCAATCAAAGAAGGAATGGAAAACCATAGTAGTTATAAATTGCTTCATAACTCTCTCATCTCTTAGATGTTCCTAAAGATGAAATTGGTACTTTGATAGTAGGTTTTCCAGGCATATGACTAGAGAAAAGACATTTCTTGAAGAATTGGAAGCTTGCTCAAATAGCCATGTCACCTTCGATGAATGAACAAAAGGAAGAATAAAAGTTTTAGGTAAAATGGTTAGTACTGGTATTCCTTGTCTTAAGGATGTTCTTTTGGTAGAAGGTCTGACTGCAAACTTTATTAGCATTAGTCAAATATGTAATCAATTTTTGAACATGGAACTCAACAAGGTTGAATTTGTTGTCACCCACAAGAACGCAGAAATGTTAATGAAAGGCTCAAAATCTAAGGACAACTGCTACATGTGGACACCTCAACCTAGAAATATGTCCTCAACATGTGTGTCATCCAAGCATTGTAAGACCAAAATCACCATACATGAAAAAGAGAGAGAAGTTGAAAAAAAGGATCACAAAGTATTTGATGTTCTAGCAGATGTCTGTTGTTGCCGTAAGTGCATGACTTTGTCAGTTTTAGTATAAAAGATGTCGAATCCCACAAACACCAAGTGACAAGTATTGTTCTATACTACTAAGTTGTTATCTAAGGCGATGTGAATAGATTTTGTTTGCGAAATTGGAAATTAAGTTGGTTTTGAAATTTTATTATAATGAGAGGCCGAAATGCGATTCTCGTCGACAGTTGGCACTCACAAAATTGTATTTCATAGTTAGAACAAGGAAACATTTTCTCGTAGAAAATGGTAAAGTTGAAGGTATCTTCCGCTTTCGCGTGATCGGTACCATATTTTGACATTGTAGTCTATATGCCCGATTTTGCGTGACCGATACCAAATTTTAACTCTGTAATCTATATGCCCGCCTTCGCGTGTACAATGTTAGTACAAAATCCCTTTTGGAAAATAATCAAATTTTACTTAGAAAAGTTATTTTTAGTAGAAAAGTAATTTAAAGGTATGTCCGCTTTCGCGTGGCTGGTACCAGATTTTAAGCGTATAAATGCTCGCTTTCGCGTGTCTGCCTATAATCTTAAAATATCCTTTTTGAAAATTAGAGTTTCCTAAATTAATTTGAAAAATGCTTTTACTGTATTTAAAAATTAATTTCTGAATTCTCTACCGTTAGATATAGGTCTCACTCTTTCGAGGTGAAATTGACATCGCCCTATTTCTATGTTCGTAGTAAATTTTCAGCATTAAAAACAAAATTTCCAGATTTAAAAATAATCCTTGTCTTTATTATTACTTATATGATTTATTAGAGAACTGTCGGTGCGAAAGTTCTCACATTTCGAGCTCAGCTGATTTATGCTGACATATTAAAAACGGTAAAATTAAAGCATGTTTCTTTGATATTGGTAAACATGGCACTTGCAAATAAATAAATCATACAAGCAGTAAGTAAAATGAATGAGTTTGGAACCTGGAATAGAAAATGATACTTGAATAAAATATAGTGCTCAGAATAGAGACTTTAATTCCTGTATAGTAATAAATAAACAGCAACAGCAAAATAAATCAACATCAATGAAATGAAAAATAGCAGCAATTAACTACAGACAATAAAAGCCAAGCTCCTAAGACTAATGGTGCAATAATCACTCATTTTGAACAATTACCACATTTTACACGTGAAATTTCTACTATAAAAAAAGCTTGGATTCTTAAAGCAATGCCTAAAGGTGCTATTTATATATTAGTTTTTGCTCAAAACTGTCTAAAATCTTCCATGAGTAGTTGAGAAAGTGATAGAGGTGGAAAATTGAATTTTGAAAAGTGGGCGAATTTTTTTTGGGATCAGTGTCATTACGAGCGTCATGTAACACCCTAAAATCCAGACTCTCAATTAAAAGGATAAAATCCACATTTTAGGATGTTACTCAAACAAAACATGCATACTTTTCAAATATTTTCAAAACACTTTGCGGAACTCAAAATAAATAACATAACATCAATTATCTTTTCAAACTCAAATACTCAATAAAATAACATAATCCAATTCAATAGTTAACTCAAAATAAATAAAATGCCTCATTCCCGATGTTATAGATCAGAGCATATATACGAACTAAATAGTGATAAAACGATAAAATAAATAAAGAAAAGCATCAAAGACCATCTTCCAACTCACAACAACACTTATTCCTCATGAGTATTTGTACAACAATGTACAGAGCAACACAAAAAAGAAGAAGAAAAGATTAAGAATACGCTCAAATATATTAACAGTGTAAAATGAGTACAAGGGTATATTAAATTAGACAATCAACAACACACATTCAATTACACATCAACACAACAATCAAATTCACATAGCCTTTATTTATGCAATGTAACTCACAACTCGACTTTATGCATGTGGTACCAATTTGGACATCATAGGTTTGTTACTAATCTCTTCCACTTAAAAATGGTTCCTCATTTGAATCGGGTACCCACTTCAGAACCCCGTGTCCCTACTTCTAAACCCGGACGATCACATGCCCCACTTCAGAACCCATGACTCGGCTCTTTCAACACACTGACACAATATGATGCATGCCATACAATAATGCAACAATAACAATTATGTTTCCACTTCTAACCATAATCAACAATGCAATATAGAATTCAATAGTAGTTCCCACTTCTGAAGTAGTCACCTCAAAACAACACATACAATTAAATTCATGAGACATAATTGTATTCACAACACAACAACTAATACATATAATCATAATTTACCACATACAATTATGCAAATTATTCCAATTATTACTTCATCATAATAATAATTCACCTTAAATTAATTAATCAGGGAAAATACCCTAAAACAACAGTCAACATCGACCACATGTGAAAACAACATTAGAAACTGAATTAATCGCTCAAAAACGACTCATGGCAGCCATGACGACCGTCACCCATCCCGTCAACCAATTCCTTAATCACTCGTCATCCATGTGACGACCGACAAGGAAATATTTTCTGGAGACCATGACTGTCTCCTCGTCACCCCGCTGATGATTGCCATCCAAACCAGATGCATGACAGGCAGCATGTCACGCTCGTGACGCCCGTCAAGCTGTTACATAATGTAGTTTATGCGTTTTGACCATGAGAGCTTATTTGAAGCTCCGTTTTTTACCCCCATCATCCCAAATCGCCTAAGAATCAATAAACACATATTATACAAGTATCAATCGCTACCTACATACTCATTTAGGAATATGTTCATAGATCAAATACATAACAATGGTAGCGATAACACCCATATTCATAATCAATTCATATATACAAATTTTAGTAATATCCAGAACACGAATTTACACACCAAACATGGAAATCATCATGGATTACACATAATCACCTTCAAGAATTCATAAAATTCAACAATGATGAATAAAACATAGAGGAGGGTGAGGGTCCCTCTCTACCCTTCATGTGATACACCTATATTCAAGCATTCCCCCCTTTACCTGAACTTCCAGCAATCCTCAAGCTCTAGTTGTGGTGATTTTCTTCTCCATCGATCCCTTTTTCTTCTCTTCTCACTTTGCCTTTTTTTCCCACTTTTGCATCTTTTACGTATTAGTGAAATTGACTCCCCTCTCTCATCCTATTTATTTTAACCTAAAAATATAATCAACTCACTTTCACACTATTACCACTCAACTCACCTCTACTTCCACCACTTTCCATTATTTTTCTCATAATTCTACTTTTCCCCTAATATCACTATTTCTCTTATTTCCTTATTAGGTTAATTAATATTCTACTAAATTCCAACAAATCCCAACATGTCAAATATTCACATAATAATCTTATCATTAAAATAAATAATTACAACTATTATAAATTACTTAAATAGTTAAATAAAAATAACAAAGATTAAATTAAATTAATTTATTGAATTCAGGGTGTTACAACTCCCTCCTTATAGAATTTTCGCACTCGAAAGTTAACTGAACAAAAAAGATTCGGATAAGACTCCCTCATCTGACTCCCCTGCTCCCACGTCATGCTTCCTCTAGCAGGTCCTCCCCATAGGACCTCCACAGTCAAGTTATCTCTCACTTGCACATCATCCATTTGAATCACATGAGATGAATCTGGAACATACTTCCAAAGCAGAGACACGTGAAACAAAATATGAAGGTTTGAAAGATATGGTGATAAGCAACTTTGTAGGCCACTTCTCCTACTCGCTTCAAAATTTGATAAGGATCGATGAAATGTGGCGTGAGCTTTCGAGATTTCAAAGCACGACCAACCCAACCACTGGGGTGACTCTTAAGAACAAATGACCCCCATATATGTTTGTGTTCTTAAATAATCAAATAATTGAATATTTGTTTTATTTGTCTATTCTTTATTTGTTTTATATCAGACATTTGATCTTCCTTAAGATCAATGAAACGAGGAATCCAAACATTTTCTCTTCTCCAAAATATCCAACATTTGTTCTTCACCGACAGCGATGATGATGAAGAACAAATGTAATATCATGTGTAAACATGGTAATATTCTCTGTAAACAATATATATATATATATATATATATATATATATATATATATATATATATATATATATATATATATATATATATATATATATATATATATATATAACTTTTCCCTCAATTTTGTTATTAAACCGAGAGGAATATAATGCTAAATTGGAAAATATAAAAAATCTATTGCTGAGGATCAAACCGATGACCATTTCAACAAATCCCTCGATTATTATTACACTGGGGGAAAGATGGAAACTTTTCATGATGTCCTTTGTTACCTTGCCTCTTTAATCGAGATTAAATCAACTTCGTGTTCGAGATTACTTGTGTTTTCGTAGTAGTGCTTCCCTAAAACCCTTGATAAATCCTGAAATTCTAACTTTGAGTACGCAAGTTGAAGGGTTTTAGAAGAAGTAAAAGGGAAGAAAGAGTTAGGGTTATGGTATTGGAGAAGAATCCTTCACAACTTTTGAAGAATCATGCAATGGAGGTTTTGATGAGTTTGAAAAGGAAGAATTTTCACTTTCACTTTTAGCGCTCTAAGTTTCAGGAAGGGATTGACATAATTTGTTATAACACTCTAGCAAGATGACCTAGCATATTTTTTTAACGCTCTAGCAAAAGGCCATACTTTTTATTTGTAAAAACACTCTATAGCAAGAGGATCAGAATTTTTCACAAATAAAATTTGTTTTAATTAAACATAGGAGAACTCATGTATTTAATATATTATTAAAATAATTAAAAATTATATAAGAATGATTTTAACCAATGACTGATAAAAATCTTTCTCGTTGTCATCTATAATAACATTTTCCACCAATTGCATAACATTTACAAAAAAAATATATACACAATCCAAACGAAACATTAAATTCGTTCCTATAACTAATAGTAAATACTCTCCTTCATGAACATTTCAGGATTCTAGTAGATCTTCACTATAATTTCCCTTTGTAATAATCATAAGAGCTTTAGTCCTAACATGTAGCTCAGCTAAAACTTTCCTTTTACTTTCAGTAGAATTCAGATTTTTAGAAGAAAGATCATACTTTGCTTATCTTCTTCTGCAACAATTCTACTCCAAAGAATTTCACCACATTTTTGTTCTTAATTAAATTTTTTGTGGTTATGTCAAGTGGCTCAAATCCAAAACAAAAAATCCAAGTGTGTAATACTTCTTGAGCAGATGGAATGATTCACATCTCAACATTTAAGTATCTTAGCATCTGAGTCAAAAACAAAAATATTTATTCCATTAGTATATTTACTTACATGATAGTCATTATAAGATTAATTTAATAAAAGTTTAATATCTTACAATATTATTATAAGAGATTAATTACTATACACTGTTGTCCATTTTAATCTTATTATGAATACGATTTTTCGTCACTAAATCCCTCACAATTGGTGAGGGATTTACTTCCCTCGTTAACTTCCGTCTCTAAATTGTATTTTTTTAGTAGTGTTAATAGATTTGAGTGAATCATATTTAGCTTTGTTTGAATTATTGATTCATTTACAGCGTGAAGCATCCTTATATATAGAGCTTACAAGATGGTGATGATGCACAACCTACATAGCAATGCACATGTTCTCATGCATACGTACGTCATGATGTTATAACATGGATAGCTTCTTCTACATGTTACACAACCTATACAATGCATGCTCTACGTAATTCACCTACATGACTTGCTTCCTTTTACATACTATACATAGTCTACTCTTAATACTCCCCCACAAGCTCAAGTATGATTGTAACAGATGACTTTGAGCTTGGTTCACAGCTCATGAAACGCTGAAATGCCAAAAGGTTTTGTAAGCGTATATGCAACCTGCACACTGCTCGGAACGTGTTGGATTGAGGTGAAGGGCCCCAAAGATCTGTGTGAATCACTTTAAAAGGAGTATGATGTAATACATGACAAAGTAGCATGAATTCAGTGTGACTATCCAAGACAACATGGTTTGCAAAAAATTGTGGAACTTTTATTTGATACATGAATGTTACAATGTTTTAAAGCAAGCCTAATGGCTGGAAAGTGTGTTTGTCCTAGTCTAGAATGCCATAAAATAGTAGAAATCTGTCTATTAGAATTAGAAACTAATGCACAAGAAATAGATTTGACATGCTTGGAAAAAGAAGAAAAACTATTTTGCATGTAAAAGCCAGAGCGAGGTGGTTCCACAACCAGGTTTGGAAATCAATAGAGTCCACTTGGATCAAGAAAGCCTTCAAGAGGAATGTGCTTAGAACCCTGAGATTTTACATAGCATTTGTGAGCAATGAATTCAAATACCACATCATTATCCTTAGAAAATTTGGAAAGTGATAGCAGATTTCGTGTAACACAACGAACATGTAGAATGTCACTTAACATTAGAGGATAATGATGCATGTTTTTAAAGATAACACTAGAGGTACATATCCATGTAATTTATAAAGACTGGTCATTTCCAACACAAACACTATTTGGACATAATTGGCATGTTTGAGGAAGAAGGTGCATGCATGTTTGAGGAAGCACTTGTTGGAGTGAAAGTTTCTTCAAACCTATGCCAGCAATCCGCTACATGATGGCCATATATGCCACATAATTGGAATATAGGTCTAGAGCCTGAGGAGAAACGTCCTTGACCACTCCCTCTTCCAAGATTCATGCATCTTCAACCATGATTACTTGTTAAAGTTTCATGGACACCGCCTGTTTTAGAATTTGCGTGAGCCAAATTCGCTGAGATATTGGAAACAACAAATTTTTTCCTGAACTTATCATACTGAGCTTCTTGCACATAAAGAAGTGCTTCAACGTCAAAGAGTGAGAGAGGTTCATGGCTACCATACATTTTCATAACAAAAGAGTTGTACTCTTCAGGTAAACCGTCAATAACTCAATCAATTTGATTTTGTATAGTGATAGATCACCAACTTCCAAGAGAGCATTAATCAATAAAACATGACGTTTTTATATTAACTCTTCTTGATCATTACTGTTTTCCTAATACTATCCGTGAATTCCAGCTCAGACTCCCACAAAATCTGTGGTTCCCTCACATCTACTCAAACACTCTCTCAAATGTTTGTAAGTATAACAAATATGAACGTGCCAAAATCCATGAATGCAACCCAAAACTCTATCTCACATTAATTAGTGAAGAATAATTAGGATAGAGTTTAACATAAGAAAAACACACATCAAGACACATAATTTAACCACTCATAATGTATGTATCTTTTGTGTACACCCACTAGGGAAAATTATATTTTTGTATAGAGATAACAATATAGGGAGATGACATGTTAGGGTTTCCAAAACAAATTAAAATCATATCCAATAAAATCACACATAATCTAGAACAAAAGAGAAATATGATCCATATATGATTTTCCCCCAAAAGATTGCACATAATTTGAAACATAACATATTTCTAGAAACATAACATTTTTCCAATAAAAAATAAACAATGCATATGTAATAACATGATTCCTCAAGAAAGTAAGAAGCTTTAAGTTCTTTGAGAGAAATTCAGACTCAAATAGAATCATACTAATAAAAGGTCAAGAAAATAATACAATGAGATCTCAATATATAGAGCAATTAACCATTAAACTAAATTCAGTAATGTATATTGTACTACTTGAACTTTAAAATCTAAGTACAATCCTCTCTCTCTCTCTCTCTCTCCCTCCCTCCCTCCTCCCCTCCCTCCTCATCCCTCTCTCTCTCTCTCTCTCTCTCTCTCTCTCTCTCCTCTCTCTCTCTCTCTCTCTCTCTCTCTCTCTCTCTCTCTCTCTCTCTCTCTCTCTCTCTCCTCTCTCTCTCTTCTCTCTCTCTCTCTCTCTCCTCTCTCTCTCTCTCTCTCTCTCTCTCTCTTCTCTCTCTCTCTCTCTCTATATATATATAATATATATCTATATATAATATATATATATATATATATATATATATATATATATATTATATATATATATATATATATATATATATATATATATATATATATATATATATATATCTATCTCTCGCATGGTACACTATTACTATCATGTTCATGGAAGTAGAGGATTGATCATAATAAAATGTTTAAAATTTTGTTAGGACAGTTACAACTGATTTACAACAACTTAACTACGATGGCGTGCGTATGAAGTTATCATATGGCCATCATGCATTTCATGTGATATGCATCTCTCTTGTTTTAAGTAACTTTGATAATTTGATATATTTTTATTTAACACCCTCCCACAAGCTTGACCATGATAAATGTCTATCATCCCAAGCTTGTACACAAGCATTTTGAATTTTGGTGAAGTTAATGCCTTTGTCAGAAAATCTATAAGTTGTTCTTGAGTGGATATAGGTAATAACTTGAGGACATTATTTTGTACATTTTCTCTTACAAAGTGGCAGTCGATCTCTAAGTGCTTCGTCCTCTCATGGAACACTGGATTTGAAGCAATATGAATGAAACTTTGAGAATCACATTATAATACATGTTGTTTGTCACAGGTAACATCTAAGTCCTTTCAGAGATACAAGATCCATTATAGTTCACATGTGGCAGTTGATAGATCTCAATACTCAATTATTGAAGATGACCTTAAGATGGTTGGTTGTTTCTTTACTCTCCATGACGCAAGTGAATTGCCTAGAAAGAAAATGAAACCAATAGTGGATCTTCATGAGTTAGAACAACCAACCCAGTCTACATCTACATACCCTTAGATTTGAGCATTATAACTTCTACGAAACATGAGGCTTCTACCAGGATTTTGTTTCAAGTATCGTATCACTCTGCAAGCAACTATAAAATGTGTAATAGTTGGAGAATTTAGAAATTGGCTAAGTTATTCTATGTATAGAGTTATGTCAGGTCTGGTGGTGTTGAGATATAAGAGCTTGCTAATGATTCTTTTATATGTTGAAATGTCCTCAAAAGGTTGATTATTGTCTTGGTGAAGTTTTGAAGAAGGATCAAGAGGGGTACTAGCTGGTTTGGGTCCAAGGAGTCCAGATGAGTCAAGAAGATCCAAGTGGTATTTTCTTTGAGAAATACATATGCCATATCTAGAGTGAGCTACCTCTAATCCTAGAAACTATTTAAGGATGCTAAGGTCATTTATTTTGAAATTTTGATATAGAATACTTTTAATTCTAGAAAATTCTGCAAGAGAATTGCCAGCTATGATGATATCATCCACATACACTAGGAGGGAAGTGAAATTACCTTAATGTTTATGGGTGAATAAGAAATAATCAGAGGTAGATTGATGAAATCCTTGTTGTATATGAAGATGGGTTACCTTTTCATACCATTTTTTGCTTGCTTGTTTAAAACCATACAAACTCTTTTAGAGCTTGCATACTTGATTTTGTTTGACCACAACACCGTCAACAATGGACATGTAAACATCTTCTTGCAGGTCTCCATGCAAGAATCATTGTTTGAAATCTATTTGATGAATATGTCAATTTTTTAGAGAGGCTAGAGCTATTAAAATTCTGAATGTTGTTAATTTTTCCACATGTGAAAAGGTGTCAAAAAATCTAACCCTTATATTTCATTGTAACCCTTGGCTACTAATTTATCCTTATATCTCTCAATTGATCCATCAACTTTGTGTTTCACCTTGTAGACCCACTTGCTACCAATAGATTTTACATGTGAAGGCTTTTCAACCAACTGCCATGTGTTGTTAGTATCTAATGCATCTAACTCAATTTTCATTCCTTTCACCAAACATTGATGCTGACATGCTTCATAATATGTCCTAGGCTCAATACATTTTGTGATAGACATGGAAAAAGTCCTTTGAGATGGAGACAAATGATCAAAAGAATGAAAAGAAGCAATAGGATAAAGACTACCTGAGGGTGATGGTTCTTTGTGACTTGAAGAAGAACTGCATACATAGTCATGTAAATAAGAGGGAGTGTGCTTTTGTCTAACATATTTGGTATGGTTATCTTTGTTGTTGGCAACTGTGTTTGGATGCAGAGTAGCAAGTACGTCATCTAATATAGGATCATGTTTAGTTAAAAGCTTCAACATGTGAGGGATTATGCTCTTGTGTTTTGTTGAGATAGGTCTTGAGTTTGTGTTATGTCTAAGGAATTTGTTGTACTAGATTGGTCTGTGTCAGTTGTGATTTGTGGACCAAGATGAAATAAATTTTGAAGGGTGGTAAGGTAAGATATGTTCATGATGTGTGAGATTTCTTGAAACAAGGATTTCATTATTGTTGATGTCTGAAAGGACCGTACCATTCATACCAGGCTTGTAACCAAGGAACACACACTTCCTTGCACTAGGGGAATGCTTGGTTTTATGGGCTTGTAAGGTATAGCCAAAGACAAGGGAGCCAAAGACTTTAAGATCATGCATGTTAGGAGTTTGTTGATGCCCAATGAAATATGGAGACTTATTTTCAAGGATAGGATTAGGGATTATGTTCATAATGAAGGATGCATGTAAAACAGGATATGATCAATATGGTTTGGTAAGTTTAATTGAAAAAGAATAACATGTGCAATATTAAAAAAAATGGTGTTTTCCCAAGTTGTGACCAATATGGTTTTGTTGAGGAGATTCTACACAACTTGTTTGGTGCACAATGAGATGCATAAATGGAAGAGATTTTGAGCTCTATGCCATTGTTAGTTATGACAATATCCAATGGTACCATCGTTAAACTCGAGTTTCAGCTTTCCTTCAAATGCTCGACGCATTGAACGAGGCCAGGAGTGATAATTTGCACCATTGAGCTTATGAGACACACTGACTGATGATGGTCCATCACTCAGATGAACAAAAAAAGGACAGGATTGATCCAGTTGAGGATTTGCAGGAGGTTGATTGTGAGGGGGAGCCATGACAACAAAAACAATGCATTCTCAGATGGAGATGGAGAGGCTCGTGATACCATGTTGAGAGAATGAAAACTCCATAGAAACACCATGGTTAAAGCTTGTAAAAAAGATGAAAAAGGAGAAGTAGTGTATATTGAACTACTTGAACTTTACAATCTAAATACAATCCTATATATATCTTGCATGGTGTTACACTACTATTATCATGTTCATGAAAGTAGAGAATGTTTAAAACTCTTTATGACAGTTACAACTGACTTACAACAACTTAACTACCATGACATGTGTATGAAGTTTACCTATGACCATCATGCATATCATGTGACATGCATCTCTCTTGCTTTAGCTAACTTTGATCATCCGATATATATTGTCATTTAACACTATATTCTACTAAATTTCATATTTCTACAACAAAATGGAAACAAAGATAGCCAAAATGAATATAGAATCGAATTACTGAAACGATTCGAAGTTGTTTATACAACAACTAGCATAACAATATTATATAAACCATCAATGTGAAAATGTTAAAAAGAAATGAAAAATAAACTTACTAGTAACTTAATTAATAACATACTAAAGTTATCCTTGATGAACATTTCATGATCCCATGAGTTTTAGTGCCAACATATAACTCAAATACAACTTTCCTTTTCCTTTCAATAAAATTCACATTTTTAGTAGAAAGGTCACACTTTGTTTATCTTCTTCTGCAACATTTCAACTCCAAAGAATTTCACCACATTTTTGTTCTTGATTAGATTTTTTGTGTTCATATCAAGTGGCTCAAATCCAAAACAAGAAATCCAAGTGTGCAATACTTCTTGAGCAGATGGAATGATTAACATCTCAACATTCAAGAATCTTAATATCTGAGTCAAAAACAAAAATAGTTATCCTCTAATATACTTACATGTTACATGGTAGTAAAATAATGTGAGAAAAGTAAAAAAAAATTAACTGAGTAATTCTAACTAATTATTATACTCAATCTAGACATAAATATAAACAAGAAAATCAAGTATATTTGACATTTTATCGGTATTTAAGATCGAAAAAAAAACAATAATGTTAACTATGAACTCACCGATTCAATGGCATTCATGAGACGACGACACATTCCTCTTTTTCTATACATATAGCGTGTTCCAATAAATGGCATCTCTGCATACTGGTTTTCATGAATCCTATTTCACAATTAACAAAATTTCATAATGATTAAGCAAATTTTACCCTCTTAAATATTTGTTTCTCAATAATTACCCTATAAGTTGCATGAGAGTTTATAAAAAATTTAAAAAGAGATTTACCTGATAGTAGCAACACTAATCGCCTGGCCTCTATTTTCCAAAAGTACAGTAAAAAATCCAGCATAATTAATTGAAGGAGAACTTGACCTAATCAAGATAGTAAGAATATAAATACCAATAAAAATATCTAATATGATAATTAGATAGGCCAAATTTTCTAACAAATTAATTATCAGACATAATAGATGATTGTAGAGAATGAGTTTACCAGCGGCTAGATAAAATATTTGGGATCATATCAATCTTGTTGGCATTATGATTGACAAAAATAGGTTGAAAGCATTCATACATTATTGATAATGCCTCATCCATCTTTGAATCACTCCAGTGAATATCATGTGATTTACAAAATAGAGTCACAGAAAATCCATCTCCAACTTCATGTTTACCCCTTAGAAGTATTTCAAACTTCTCAAATATCTAAGATCACAATTTTGATTTATTAGGTAACTATAATGGTCAGAAAATATGTTGATGATTGAAAAAGAATATAAACAAGGAAACATACTTTAATAATTATATTATAATTAAAGGCATTCACTTGGAAATCATAAATATTCAACTTACCAATCTCAAAAGATCTTTGCATCACTATAACAAAATTTAGAACAGTATTTAAAATTATAAAATATAAAAAAGTAGCATACCTGTTGACATATTTTTCCACATACAGATGCACGATTGAAGTGAACTGTCTCATTAGTGTTTGCGTCAAAACAAGATTCATGATCTAAAAAAAAAAAAGAAGTTTAGTTAATTTATTGTTTAACTAGGGCACAAATGATATCTTCTTAAATCCTTTGTGGAGAAAGAAAATACATTTCAAGAAATGAGTATTCAATGAACTAACAAAAATGAAGAAGATATATTTATTATAAAAATAGAGAAAATACATTTTTTCCTGCATGTTTGACATGTGAGAAACACACATCCATAGTTTGGATTATTTGCAGTATCTTGTCTTTTACTTTCTTTAAATAATCCACAAAATTTACAGCAACAGAAAATGCAGTGCCAATCACCTGATGGAAGCTCCTGTAAAAGGGGAAAAAAATGATAAACTTGTTCTAATAATATTGTTAGAAGTAATTCAAATTCAGTAGTAGTAGTTTGGTTAAGTTAAATCTAACTAGTGTAGGTTAATATTTTGCCTACGTGACATTATTGTTTGTATATATAAGCAAGTGTAGTTGTCAACAGTGGTGTGTACAGCGGATGTGCGTAACCATTTATTGTAATCGTTTTGGAAGAGTAGTGGGAGTTTGTTATTTCAATTCTCTCTCTTCTCTCTCTTCTTCATCTTCATCTTCATCTTGTGCATCAACAATTGGTATCTAAAGCACCGATCATATCTATAGGAAAACACGAGTGAACGGTAAGGCGTTGTGTGATTGATTTCGTTTCTTGAATTCGTATTGAATTTTTTATCGGAATTGTAACAGAGTCACATTTCTTGATTCTGCGGAATTGGGAAACACTAGTGTTTCGTGAAATCCGAGTGAATTGCACAAGTTTGAAGATGAACGGAAACGGTAATATGAGTACTAAGCTTCCAGTGCTCGATGATAAGAACTGGAATCGGTGGATGATTCAGATGCGTGTGTTGTTTGGCGCTCAAGATGTTCTTGATCTCGTCAACGACGATTACGTTTTGGTTGCACTTTCAAAAAATGCAACAGATGTGCAGAGGAATGCTCATCATGATATGAGGAAGAAGAAACATAAGGCGTTGTTTTACATCCATCAGTGTGTGAATGCGGACGTGTTTGAGAAAAATCGTTGATTCGACGACGGCGAAGACTTGGGACACACTGGTACGGTGCTACGATGGTGATGCATCCGTAAAAAAGATGAAGCTTTAGTGTCTACGTAAGAAGTATGAGAATCTCAACATAAAGAACAATGAGAAGGTACCTGACTACATCTTTACATGATTCTGATCACAAATGAGATGAAGTCGTGTGGAGAAACTCTCTCTAAAGAAAGGATCATCAAGAAGGTACTTAGATCTCTTACTCCTCATTTTGATTACATTATTGTGGCAATTGAACATTCTGAGGATCTTAGCACCATGAGAGTTGAAGAGCTGAAAAGCAGTCTAGAGACACAAGAGTTGCGTCTGAGAGAAACTCTGAAATAGAGGTAGAGCAGCAGGCTCTGAAAGCAGCTTCTGGTAAGAAATATCAAAAGCAGTCTTGGTCAGAAGCCAAGAAGAAATCTGATGGTTTTCAAAAGTCAGAAACCTAAACTTCTGAAAGGCATAGTGCTCAGAAGGGGAAAGAGAAGTATGACAAGAGAAAAGTTCAGTGATACTGTTGTAAGAAGTTTGACCATTTCGCTGCTGGTTGTTGGTCAAACAAGGAAAGGAAATCAGAAGAAGAAAACATAGTCAGAGGAGATTCTAATGTTGAACATGTGCTATCGATGGCTTCTGTATCTGATGGTGTGTCTTTGGAAGACTGGTGGTACATGGACACTAGTTGTTCAAATAACCTTATTGGAAATACAAAATGGATGATTGAGTTTGACTCTGGTAAGAGGACCAAGATCAAATGTGCTAATGATAAGTATCTGAAAACTAAAGGAATCAAAAATTCCTGAGTAGTTCTGAATAATTGTAAAACTGCATTGATTCAAAACTTGTGGTATGTTCCTGGCATGAAAAGAAATCTGATGAGTGTAGTCAATTAATTGAGAAAAGGATTTACAGTTACCATGAAGGACAATCTTTTAAAGTTGTATGACTATAATCAGAAGTTGATTATGAAGTCAGAACAGGGAAGCAATAGAATATTCAAAGTGAATGTTAACACTGAAGACTCTAAATGCCTTAGTGCAACAAGTGTTGTGAAGAAAAGTGAGTTATGTCACAAAATATTTGGTCATCCGAACTTCAGAAGCTTAGGGCATCTGAATTCAAAGAAGTTGGTACATGAAATTCCTACAATTAAGAAGTCGGAGAAGTCATGCAATGTGTGCATGAGAGGGAAACAACCAAGATTGTCATTTGCATCTGAAGTGCCTCCAAGACCAAAGCATGCTCTAGGTGTGGTGCATTCTGATGTGTGTGGACAATTTCTAGTACCTTCACTTGGAGGGAATAAATAATTTGTGTCATTTGTTGATGAGTTCACAAGGATGATATTAGTATCTCTTATAAAGTTCAAACACGAGGTGTTTGCTGAATTTAAGAAATTCAGAATCAAGGATGAGAATCAGAGTGGTCAAAAGCTGAAAATTATCAAAACTGATGGTGAAGGTGAGTATAACTCTACAGAGTTCAGAAAGTTCTATAAAGAGAATGAAATTGAGCATGAGGTGACTGCTCCATATAGTCCTCAACACAATGGTCTTGTGGAAAGAAGAAACTGAACTTTGCTTGATATGACAAGGAGTATGACGAAGGAGAAGACGTTCCCTCACACCTTGTATGGAGAAGTTGTTGTCACTGCACCATATGTGCTCAACAGGTGTCCAACTAAAAAGCTAAATGAAATTGTTCCTTTAGAGAATTGGATTGGAGATAAATTTGAAGGCGTTTGATTTTGTTTGTTACAAACATATTCTAGATGCTAAGAGAAAGAAGCTGGATAACAAAAGTAGAGTTATGTTGCTTGTAGCGTACTACAATATAGGTACTTATAAGCTCTATTGTCATGTCTCTAACAAAGTTGAATTCAACAAAGATGTCATTGTGAAAGAATCAGAAGCGTGGGATTGGAAGAAATCTCAATCCAACTCTGGTGATGTGTTAACACATGAGTTAACTTCTAAAGATACTTCAGAATCCGAAGTTTCTGAAGATGAGTCATAATCAGAAGATGATTCTGAAAATGATTCTGAAGGTGATTCTGAAGGCTAGTTTGATTGTGAAGATGAATCTGACTCTGAAGGTGAATCTGATTTTGATCCAGATCCTGATGGTGATTCAGACTCTGGTGGAGATCCAAACTCTAGGAATATTCCAGACTTTGAAGGTGGTCATGCCTATGAAGGTCGTACTTCTAAGGTTCCTGCATATGATATTGTTTAAGTGTGAGAAGAAGATTCTGAACAAGTTCAGAGGCCACAAAGAATCAGAAACATTCCAAGAAAATTGCAGAGTTTGACATGCTGCAAGATACCGAAGTTGACTCTGAAGGAGAAATCATTCATTGTGCTATGTTAGTAGACTCTAAACCAGTTAGTGTCAAAGAAGCGCTCAAGAAGAAAGTGTGGTTGAAGTCCATGAAAGAAGAACTTGAGGCTATAGAAAGAAATAAGAGTTGGGAGTTGATTGAGCTTCCAAAGGACAAGAGAACCATCAACGCCAGATGAGTTTTCAAGGTAAAACTGAAGCCATATGGATCAATTATAAATTACAAGGCAAGGTTAGTGGCAAGAGGTTTTCTATAGAAACCTGGATTAGACTACTTTGAGGTGTTTGCTCCTGTAGCAAGACATAAGACAATCAGGCTGGTGATTGCGATAACTGCTAACAGAAATTGGCCTCTAATGCATCTGGATGTGAAATATGCATTTATGAATGGACCATTGCAAGAAGAAGTATATGTGTCACAACCTCCTGGATTTATGAAAATGATTCAGGAAGGGATGGTTTACAGGTTACATAAAGCGTTGTATGGACTAAAACAAGCTCATAGAGCTTGGAATTTAAAAATTGATTCATTTTCAAGCTCCAAGGATTCAGGAAGTCTGAGATGGAGTATGGTGTATATGTTTACCATACATCTTAAGGTAATATGATTCTAGTATGTATGTATGTTAGTGACATATTCCTAATAGGAAGTTTTGAATATGAGATAGCTAAGTTCAAGAAGGTGCTGATGAATGAGTTTGAGATAACTGATTTATGAAATATGACATATTTTCTAGGGATGTAGATTTTGTACTCTGAGAAGGGAATTATTCTGAATTAGCTGAAGTATGAACTTGAACTTCTGAAGTGATTTGAGCGGTTGAATTGTAAGGTTGCGGTCACACCTTCAGAAACAAATCTCAAATTGGATTCTGATCCTAAGGGTGATAATGTAGATGCTATAACTTTCAAGCAGTTGGTTGGCTCTCTGAGGTATTTATGTAATACCAGATCTGATATTTGTTATGCAATTGGAATGGTTAGTAGGTTCATGAGTAAACCAAAGTGGTCTCATTACCAAGCTGTTGTCAGGATTCTAAGGTATGTTAAGGAGACTCTAAAGTATGAATTGTTGTTCCCTTCTGGTGAAAAAGCTAATTCATAGTTGATGTGTTACTTAGGCTCTGATTGGTGTGGAGATAGAGTTAACAGAAGAAGTACTTCTGAATATTTGTTTAAGTATCTGGGAGGTCCTATTTCTTGGTGTTCTAAGAAGCAACTAGTTGTTGCTTTGTCAATCTATGAAGCTGAATGCATTGCATGTGTAGCGGTTGCATGTCAAGCTGTTTGGCTTCAGAATTTACTGCAGGATCTGAAGATCAAAATAAATAAGCCTCTAAAGCTGATGATTGATAACAAGTCTGCAGTCAATGTTGCTAAGAATCCAGTACTACATGGGAGAAACAAACATATTTAGACTAAGTATCACTTTATGAGAATTCAGGTTCAGAAGGGAGTGCAAGAAGTTATGCACTGTAGCACCCAGAAGTAGCTTGCAGATGTTCTGACGAAAGAGATCAAGACTGATCAATTTCTCCATTTGAGGGATGGAATTGGTGTTGTTAGTTTTGATTAGCTGGATATGAATTAAGAGATGGTGTTAGAAGTAATTCATTTTCAATAGTAGTAGTAGTATTAGTTTTGTTAAGCTTAACCTAGCTAGTATAGGTTAGCATTTTGCCTACGTGACATTATTTTATATATATAAATAAGTGTAGATCTCAATAGTGGTGTGTACAGTGGGTGTGCGTAACCATTTATTGTAACTGTCTTGGAAGAGTAGTGGAAGTTTGTTATTTTAGTTCTCTCTCTTCTCTCACTTCTTCATCTTTATTTTCTTCATCTCGTGCACCAACAAATACAACAGAAAGTTATATTATTTTAATTTTCAAATTTATCAAAACAATTATATTTTTTATTTATTTTTTATTAAAATATGTTAGAAATTAAAAGACATTTAGCCTATACTTGTGTTTCTAGGAAGTGAACAAACAAAATCACATAAATGATTTCGTATGATTGGTGATGAAAATATACATGTGTTTTAAAATCGGATTGGTTATCAAATTGGTGAGGGTACTGAGTCACTGGTTCATTGGTCGAACCACATGGCTAAACTGGATTAAATTGAATAATTCGTTGAATAAATCGACCTCTAATAAAATCACATAGTTATTAAACTGATCGAACCGAATGACTCTTCTTTAAAAAAAATCATAACACGTTCAAAATTTTAAAATTTTAAAATATCATAATTTTACAAATTCATTGTTTAAATTCAAATTCTAAACATAGACATCACACACAACAAAATAGAGATCCAAATAAATTATAAATAAAGTCTAATTATAACATAAACTAAATAACAAAATAACTAACAATGTCTAATAAATTTAATTTTTAAAAAAAAAAAATCTTTTAAATAAATTTTGAATAAAGTCTATTTTATTTTTGTAAAATATTATCAAAAACAACGTCGTTTTGTTTAAGAAAAAAAAACAAGCAATCAATCCGCCGATTTTTCAAAACCGCTTATTCGTCAGAATAAAATTATCATATTTAATGTTTGACTAGATGATCATATAATTAATTCTTAACAATTGATATAACTTGATAAATAAATAAATAAATAATGAGAAATAAATGGTAAAATATATTAGAAATTAGGGAGGCATATACCCTATAATTTTTTAAGGAATGAACAAACAAAATCAAAAGCAATTTTGTATGATTGATGATAAAAACATATAAGGATGAAAAAAAACCTATTCATCGGTACTAGCAAATAAAACCTATCCAGATACGAGTGCGAATAAAACCATCCGAATATGAGTTGTATAATTTAATGGATATACAATTTTGATTATATCTATATTTATACGTATTTGTATCCGTTAAAAATTTTAAAAAAAAATTTAAAATTGTTATACTTGATAATTCCTTTTATTAATAACTACTTAATTTAAGTTGATAATCTTATTTTCATTTAAAACTCTAATATTTTTTCCTGCGCATTCTTCAAAAATTATAAATAAAATTAATAAATTACAATTAAAAAAATATTTATAAGCATCCGTAAATACCCATGAATATCTTAAAATTTACGGATATTCATCTAACGAAAATATGCACAAATATGGGCCGGTACATCATATTTACTAGATAGGACCGATGGAATAAGGAGGACTAATACCACTGTTAATGAGTACCCATTGTTATCTCTAAAAACATACTACCTAAGTACATCAATCAATTGTTCAAATGATAATAAATTATTATAATTTTTTTCTTTCAAAAACAATGTCACAACAAGTTTTCCATATTTAATTTTTGACTAGATATTAAATATATTATTTATTTTTCAAAAACAATTCAGAATAAATCTACCATATTTAATTTTTGACAAGATAATCATATTATTAATTCTCAACAAATGATGTAATATGAGAACTAAATAAATAAACCTAAAAATAATCTCAAAAATGATATAACGAAATAATGAAAATCAACTAAAAAGAAGCCATAATCATAAATTAAGGCACATACTTCTATATTCAAGCAGCTTTGATGAAAAACTGAAGGACAGCTATCACAACAAATTAAATCTCCCCCATCTCTACAGATAGCACATGCTTCATCATTCATGTTGTCATGATATATCTGAGATGGAACCATCATTTTGATAAGAGTATTAAGCCTCTACAAAAAAAATATCACGAGTTTTCAAACTGAGTTAATAAAAAAAAACGATAGTATAATAATATATGAAAAAGAAAAAAAAACTTACATGACCACAAAGAATAATTTTTGAAAGAGTGGAGATTTTCTTTTGATTGGATCTAGGCCTTATATAAAAGAGAGGGTGGAATTATATTGCAGGGAGCTTAGGAATCTTTTATAAACTGATATTCCTTTGTTTTTCACTTAATTCTATTATCTAAAAAATAAAAATAAAAATGAAGCTTATTGTGAAAAAAGTTATTAACCAATAAATAGTGAAATGGGAAAATGTGGTTGGTTTTGTATTAGTTTTGAGAGGAATATATGGGGAGGGAGTCAAATTATGCATTGGAATTATTTTTATAAGGAAAAATTTATATTAAATTTCTAAAACAGATTCCGACCAAAACTAAAATATAACTTAGTTTTGACCAAATATATATATATATATATATATTATATATATATATATATATATATATATATATATATATATATATATATATATATATATATATATATATATATATATATATATATATATATATATAATACAATTTAGTTTTGACCAAATTAATATATATATATATATATATATATATATATATATATATATATATATATATATATATATATATATATATATAATACAATTTAGTTTTGACCAAATTAAATATATATATATATATAAAAATATATATATATATATATATATATATATATATATATATATATATATATATATATATATATAATACAACTTATTTGACCAAATTATATATATATATATATATATATATATATATATATATATATATATATATATATATATATATATATATATATATATATATATATATATATATATATATATATATATATATATATATATATATATATATAATATAACTTAGCTTTGACCATATTATTCAATCTTAATAAAAGAAAGTTAGATTCATTGTCTAAATTCATGACTAATAAATTAACTGGTCAAATATTAATATAAAATTAAAATTAAATGGCATGTATTTTAAATATTTTGTCATTTAATAAAAATAAAGTAGTGTATTTTAATTATAATTTATTCTAAAAAACAAGTATTTGTTATTTTATAATACAACCTGAAGAGTGTACATTCTTTTAAAACAAAATAAAAAGAAACAAAGAAATCATTATCTTTCTTTTTTATTACTTTTTTTTCTTTTCTTTTTTGACTTATAAAGCTCTCCCTCAGAAGAATTTAACACAATTGCATGTTCAAGATTGAGTTCGAACAAGAATCTCTAGTTAATTTACCAGACATCTATTACCATCTCATCCAGGTATTCTTGGGTTATTATAAAAAAATTCTATCACAGTCTTTAATATTTTAAAATCTATCATAAAATATATATATTTTTATACAAAATATAGCTTTTTAAAATCACTTTATATATATATATATATATAATTATATATATATTATATATATATATATATATATATATATATATATATATATATATATATATATATTATATATATATATATATATATATATATATATATATATATATATATATATATATATATATATATAAAATATTTTATTCTAAAAATAAGTATTAGTCTTTTATAATTCATTATGAAAAGTGTACATTCTTTTTTGTTCATATTTGAAACCCTAATTTTATGCGGCTGATGAACTAAGGATCGTGAATCAGTGACGTTGATCTCCGGTACGACGATGCGAGATAGGTCTGTAAGGTTATCACTCCAACAACATAGTGAGTTTAAGATTCAAGTTGAGTTTAGTGAACAGTGGATGTCGGTCCCAAGAATGTTGCCCGATGTGAACACGGGGTGAACACGAGGTGAAACGCTTGGAGTCAGTTGAAAAAGTCATGGGGCTTATAAGCATTAAATGCTTTCTTATCACCGAAACACTTTACTACCTACTCATAGCACATCACCCCATACAAAGTTGTTAGAATAAGATTTGGTTATGCATATGGCCTTTAGTTTTGATGATAACAATTCATTGTTTCTTAGAGAACAATTTTGTGAGTTAATGGTTTTTATCTAGTATGTAGCTTTTGCTAACAGGTTCTGACTCTGAAGCAATGACGTGAGGTGTCATCAGATTCTTGAATAAATACACTATGACTCTGAGGAGATACAAGTGATTTACAACATGCTGTCAAGTTCTGAAAGCTCTTAGACAACGACTCTAAGGAACGTTCGTGTTAAAGCTTTTGACTGTAACTCTGATTGAAGAGACTCTGAAGGTTTGTTGGCTTTCAATATTCTACGCTCAAGTTCTGAATATTCTGAAGAACAAGATCTGAATACTATGAAGATCAGGTTCTAAGGAACTGTGTCAAGGATCTGAAGACTAAGATTCTAAAGATTCTGTCAACTTGTCTCTTGATCCTTGTAAGCATGCTTCAACATCATTTCATCATAAACCTCTGAAGATTAGAAGATAAGATCAAAAGGTTTTGCGTCAGGAAAATAGTACACAGTACAAGATCACAATTTCCTCCACTACCCTGATTTTGTGGGTTAAGGACAATACTATTGTACAATTTTGCATCCTATATACAAACCGTTATGAAAGAGACAATTGCAATTCAGTATTCTAATTCTACCCTCCAACAGTTCTTTTATATGCCTATATAAAGGATACTTGAAGTTTGGAAGAAGCTGTTAATTCACTGCGCTTACAACTACATTATTACACACGCTCTTACTGAAATCATATTATTTATGTGTATAGTTTTGTAAACACACAAGAGTTTTTGCTCGTTACTGTGTGAGAAATATTCATTATATTAACTTGTGTTAATCTTGTTTCTTAGAAGCATTCTTTGTAATTACAACTTGTTAATCTTGTTTCTTAGAAGCATTCTTTGTGGTGTCTGTAATCAGGTTTTGGTTATAGTGGATTAAGTCCTTCTTGAGAAGGAAAAATTTCCTTGGTAGGGTTGACTGAAAGTAGTTTCGTTAACAGCGAACCAGTATAAAAATAACTTTTTTTTTATTTTTCTTGTTCATTTTTTTGCTTGATTAGGTTGGTTTTGAAAAAGAATTGGTTTTTAGAAATGAATATGTACAAGGGAGTCAACATACCGTTCAACTTCTAGACCTTCTATAAGACCCCAATTTTGAACCTAAGATCCCTCATGCAATTTCATCATAAGCATTAGCATTGGGATCATACCTTGGCATCCTCCTTACCCCTCTTTCATTGGGTTTGCTTTGGGAGAGATCACCAAGAACTATGTGATTGTATCATACTTGTATATTATCATTTTACTAACCAAAAATATGTCTTTGCATTTGCCTAACTCTTTTGTAGGTAGGGCATGATCACCATTGATTTATCAAGTTCATATTTAGGGTTTGAGACCCTCATGACAAAGAGCACAACCATGAACTGATCGAAGAATGGTTATGAGCATCATATATGAGTTCCATTGATTCATACATGATATATTGATCAAGTGTTCTTCAAGAGTTTGAGGGTTATTTGTCTTGGAAACTCTAGTTTGACTGGGTATCTTGAGTAACTTCTCCAACAAGCCATCTCACCAATTGATCAAATTTCTCAAGGGACATTTAAAAATTCATCATCCTATGCATATATGATCTACCATGAGCCTAGAAAGTCAAGAGAATTGAAGGTTAGCAAGTTGGTTGATGGTGGTTGCCAGATGAATTCATCTGATCAAAACTGGGTCTCCCTAGACCCTATCTCCTACAATTTTCACCATAGGAAAATGATTCCAAGAGAACAGTTACTCCAAATGATATTCCAAACAACTTTCATGTTGAGACCTATAGCTATTTTTGCTTGGAAAATCATTTTCTACGTTGAAACATTATAGGTCATTTTGTCTAAACCCTAATTTGAAAGTCAACTTCCCAAGGCCATAACTTTCTCAATGTTTATAAGATGAAGTATTTCCAAGTTGCACAATCAAATTCAAGATGTCTACTTCAACTTTGATGTTTTTAGTGATAGCTAATTCAACTTTTATGAGCATGTGATATGAGGTTACATTATAGGTCATTTTTGGCCTATACCATTGAACAAGTGATTTTTCCAAAGTCCAAAAATGCATAACTCTATCATTCTAAATCCAAATGACACAAAATTGGTAACCATTTTGAAGGCCTTTGAAAGAGATACAACTTTGATGAAGACATTTTTCTAATTTGATGCTCACATAAAAAGTTAAGTAAGGTGGAATATTGAGGTATATGGCTTGACACTTAGAAAAATTTTCAACATGTTGAAATTTCCAAACTTCCACCTCAAAATTCTCCATGTTAAAAGCTCCAAATGTAAAAGTGTTGAACACCAAACTTATTCCCCTTGATCCAAGCTTTCCAAAGAACCCAAATTCATGCATTTTGGATAGAGATTGTTAGGTCTGCACCTGGCTTTAACAGGGTTGCATCATTAGAAAGAATCAATTGCACAAACTTCAGTTCACATTTCCTTGCCATTCAGGCTTCACTCAGACCTCAATTGGAATCACTTTGGACCTTAATGCATTGCATCATGGGCCTGTACATGCCCATGCACTCGTGCCATCCACATTGCCAATTTTGGACAGATTTTGAAGTGTGCAAATATCATTCCATTTGGATATAAATAGAAGGCCTCTGAGCTCATTTGAAGAAGACTTTGCGCACCAGCTTTTCCCCCCATTGAAACCCTCTCATTCTAAAGGAAAACCTGAGAAATTTCAATTTGAAATTTGAGTTTGAATCTCAACTGTTGGAGATTCAAGAACTCCAGGATCCAACGCCTTGCAACCTCTTTAATCACTTCCTTCTAGCTTCTCAAGTGTGATCAGATCGTGTTTGGAGCAAGCAACATCTAGAACTGCATAGCATTGAAGGTAATTTTTAGAAAACTTCATCTCTTCGATTCTCACTCAATTCTACTCATTTCTCTTGGATCTTTGGTTGTCTGAAGTCCTACCAATGTAGGCAAGAAGATTGAGTTGCTTAGAGGTCAAATCGAAGCAACTCAGTTGATGCACCTCAAAATTCAACTCCTCATATCTTTCTATATATGTGGAGTTAGTTAAAATTGAGGTGATATTCGTGATCTAAACCATTTTATCTTTCAGATCATGTCCTTTTTTGTAATTTTTGATGTGGTGATGATCGAACTAGTCCGGCCAGGGTCATCAGAGAAGATGACCGGCCTTTGGACTTCGGTGATGTGCTGGAAGTGTTCAAAGCCATTGATTTGTTTTAAAACGTTTTAATCTAGAGCGCTCATTCTGAATACCAGGCGTGTAGATGAGTTGACTAGCGTGTACCATGGAACGCTTGTTCTCCACCACTTGATATGCCACCTCAATTAATGAGGCAGATCAAGTGGTCCACATTTTTTTTGTTATTTTCTTATTTTATTTTATTCCTTTTATTTTTATTAATTCATATTAATTTTAATATTGATCCAAAAAATATGAGACTTTCACCAAAAAATTTCAAATAATTTCCTCTTTCATATTTTGAATTAAAATTATTTTTTGGATCATTATTAATATTTTTCATGATTTAATTGATTTTGTGATTATTTTTAATTGTTTAAAAATACTTTTAAGTCTTTAAAAATTCTGAAATTTTTTCTCCAAGGTCCTTTGACCTTGTTTGGCCATATTTAATTTAAATGTATTATTTTAGTCTTTTTTAATTTGAATAAGTGCCAATTAATTATGTTGACCAATTGTGATGATTTGTTTGAGTTTGACTCTTGTTGTTGGGCCTTTGTCAAGGTTGATTTGACTTTGTCAAGTTAATATCATTGAATTTAGGGGATTGATGGAATGTACATTCCATCTCCCAAAATGAATGGATGACATTAATTTGGTAAAAGTCCTCCTTTGACCAATTTGAGTTTTGATCCATTCCCCTCCCACTTCATCTCACTCCCATTCTTTATACATTCATCTCATTTGGCCTATGATATCTCAAAGTCCTAAGGCTAGTTGATTGAAAAATCAACATAAGTATGGATAAGATTAGGCCACCTCTTTTGCATATTCTTTTTTGTGTGTGGTATGTGTAGTGGTGTATTCGTCGCTATATGATTTATTGATTAAATCAAAAGCAAAGTATACAAAGATAGAGTCACCATCGCACTTTTATTTATCCTAAGGAATGGCTAAAAAGCGAACAAAAGCCTAAGAAGTTTTACACATAGAAAACTAATGAAAAAGGTACAGAGATCTGGGTAAGGGGGTAATTATGCAAAGGGAAGGTGTTAGGCACCCAATGCATCCTAGGTACTCCTAGGGAACCCTTTTCACAAATTGTTGCAAAAAGATATTGTTTATGAAAATATTTATTGTGCAAACATTAATTGGGAGGATGAGAGAAGAATGTACAATTTTATTATTTTTGTGTTTGGATGGAAAGATCCATTGCCTACGTACCTTTACAGGATCAAAACCTCGTAGTTCGGCTAAAAGATTTCCAAAATATGAGTGGTTTGATTTTAAACAAAAGCCCTAAGGTCTTTCATTATCCATGGGAGAAAACTCAACCTATACAACCACAAGTCCACCATGTGAGAAAAGCTTCAACTTGCTAGTGAGGGACCATGCCCTATAATAAGCAAGGAAGTCTTACAATTCAATCACTAAGGACAAAAGGTGAGATTTACATCAACCACTAAGATAATTGAGATCTATGGCTAATGTATGAAAACTTATCAAGAATGGACAAAGCCACAAAACAATTGAATGAGTGAAATTAGCCAATTAGGATTATTCACAGAAATGAAGTCAAAGTTGACATTAGATTCAATTCAAAAGAAGTATTATGAAAATGAAGTTTGAAAATCAAAGGCTTAAGGCCTAGGTTTCTAGTTTGAAAAGAAGTGAAAATGTTTGCACAAAGTTTTCTGGTTTGAGTTAACATGCAAATGGAGGTTTAAAAAACAAAAATGGTGAAGGTTAAGGGATGCAAAACTTCTTAGATGTTCACCTCTTGAGATCATGTGTAGATGATCCAAGTGATTCCTTTGGAAAAGGCAACAAACAAAGCAAATAAGCAACATATCAGAAACAAGTCAACATAAATGGATACCAGATGCCAATCAATGGACTTACACCAATCTCACAAAACAAAGAAAACATGGATACCAGATGCCAATCAATGGACTTACACCAATCTCACAAAACAAAGAAAATAAATGCAATAAGCAAGAGGAATCAAGTTGCCAATAAATGGTCTTACACTCGACTCCAAGGAAATGGGATGCCAATCAATGGTCTTAGTCCCAACTCCTACCAGATCATAGGAAACAACTGCCAATAAATGGACTTACAATTGACTCCTCAATGGACAAAACAAACAAGGAAATAGGTAACCAATCTATGGGCTTACACCTGACTCCACAACAAATGATCATAGGAAACAGATAACCAATCAATGGTCTTACATCTGACTCCTCACAAGGCAAAAATATAGGAAATGGAGTGCCAATCAATGGTCTTATGTCCATCTCCACAAGAAATTATCATAGGAAACAGATAGCCAATCAATGGTCTTACATCTGACTCCTCACATAAACAAACATGCTATGAAAAGCAAAAAGCAAGCACATGGAATGATGCAAGTAGATATGCAAAAGCAAACATGAAAGATGCACAGTTAAGCAATCAAGCAATCAGTTAGCACACACTATACACAATCAAGAGGCTCAATCAAGGTTGGGCTTTAAACAAGCCAATACTGTATGGGTGTTTTGAGCTCTTAACCCTAACATTGAGAGTTAGGGTGAAGCAGATGAAATGGAGATGAGGGTTATGCCTCATAACTCTTATCCTTGGCCTGGGAGAGCTTTAATCAATAGAAAGTGTGGGAGTTCAGAATGAAGGAACTCTTCTCCATAAATGATGAACTCTATAAGATCTTGGGTTCTTATTCACAATGCATCAACATATGGTGTGAGCAAAGTGAATGACACAACTGAATAGCAGGGGATGGATTACACATCCCTTTTATCTGCCAATTGCCTCTTAAGAGGACTTTACCTGCTTGGCACAAAATTAAACAAACAAAAACATGGCCTCTTAAGGAGGGCTTCCGACAGGTGCCTGCCAAAGTAACATGACAGGTCTTCCAGACTACATGAAGATTAGGGATTATACCTAAGTGGTATGCCAACCACAAGCAAAGGCAAAGCAAAAATCAAATAAACTTAAAGCAACTTAAGTACCTGTGTAAACAACTAAACCAATCAGTACAATACTCAGACAAACAGACAACAGTCAATAACAAACAGACAATCCCAATATACAACACATAAGCCATAAGGCAAACTCAAATGAGTTATCATCAACCTACAAAACAGCAAATGTTAGCAATCAAAAGCAAATATCAACATTCAAATGATGAAGCCACATCAACCATGGAAATTGAGTGCTTGGTCCTGAAATTCAAAGCTCAAATGTAAGTACAAACCACTAGGTCAAAGCCTAGGGTCAAAGGTGAAGAAAAAATTCAAAACAGGAGCTTAAATTCAACACAATGCAACTTCAAATACATATTAACAAGTCCTAAAAAGGACCAAGGTAAAATCATCAAGCAAGGCCATGTATCAAGCAAGATAAGTCAAAGACAATTTCAAAGCTCATATATGATCATCATGAATGAAAATTCCAAATCAAAACAGAAATGATTCAAATAATTCTGGAAAAATTCATGAGCATTCAACACATCCAATATGATCAACATACAAAAAATCAGAATCATCAAAGATCATTTGGCATGGAAATTAAATGGCACAAGTTGATCAACCAAATGTGTGACACAAATTGTCATACCAATGCAAACATGTGCATAAAACAGAAATGGTAAATGAGAAAAATACCAAACCAAGCCTAAAACATCCATCAATATGTCTAGAATCATCATGTAAAATTTCATGTCCATTGGATTAAAATCAAGCATTTCATGATAGAAAGAGCAAGGCAAGGTCACAAATGCACATATGATCAAAGATTCTAGCACCAGCAAAACTCCAGCCATGCACAACTTCAAAATTCATGATCATAAAAAACTAGACATCACAAGGATCATTTTGCAAAAAATTGGGAGTGATTTGATGCATTTTTCAATTTGTTATGATTTTTAGAAGTTAGCATAAAAAATGAAAATGAAAGTGAACATGTACATGGAAAATAAGGAGGGAAATGTGAAAATGATGAAATGATTTGAAAAACTGCCTTCGCTGAGAATCGAACACGGTCAAAATTCAAATGGAGCGCGCCAAGGTGAAACGACACCGTTTCACCTGAAAGCCCTAACATTGCCCAGAATCCGTCGCTAGCATGCAAATCCGTCGCTAATCACATGAATCTTCATCTTCTTCATGAGGAAGATGATGAACAGTGCATGAGCTTCATGCAATTTTCCAGAAAATTTTCCAGAAATCCACAAAAATTATACCAAACGAATCCTCATGCAATGTACATCAATAATCCATGGTCAATTCATGCTAAAACAACATATATTATGCAAATCGATCACAAACATTCTTGACATGAAAACTTCAATCATGCATAACTCAGTGAATAGTGCATCATTTCACACGATTTTTCTACCAGAATCACCAGGAAAGCAAGATCTACCAGAATATGTACATGAATTTCAAAATTAAGAGATTCGAAACTTGACCTCTTGAAGAGCAGAATCTTGGAAATGCACGATCCACAGCTTGTATTGATCCAAATCCACTCTATGATGCTTGTGATGATGTTTGATGAAGAAAAGGAAGCTTGAACACGTGTAGATCTAGCTTAATCTTGAATTTACATCTTCAACTTCATGAGCTTGCTATGCACAATTATTGCTCGAATTCAACAATTCAACACTTGATCTGAACTCAATTCATACCAGAGAACAAGAATATGGCATAAAATTGCAATGTTATGAAGAGAAAATTTGAATTATGAATGGAAGAAAATTTTGGAGGGAGAGAGAATTTGGATCTTGAAATGTGAAAAAATGATTAACCTCCTTCAAATTCTGTTATGATTTAGTATATATATGCCTTCTTAATCAACTTGCTAATCCATGATTAATTTGGTTAATGAAAATAAGGTGTTTTGCAAAAAATCAAAATTGCATGGTGCATGTACTAATTACACGTGAACAATACCACTCCCTTCATCAAAGTCACTTAAAATGATCTTTTAAACACAATGGCAATGGTAGAAAGTCCATACAATGCACCATTTTTGAATTTTGCAATTTCCCTCCAAAAAAGTCATGGATATGCAAGTGATTATGTGATGACATTTTATGTAATGTGATGCATGATTTGGAAATTAGAGGTCAAGAGAAGAATATTGCAAAAAGAACCACTCAAATTGGAGCTTTGGTTCAAAAGTTATGCTCATTTGAAGTTCCATGCACACTTGGCAATGATTTGATCATATTTCCTCAACCATTATGGTGCATGTACTAATTACACGTGAACAGTACCACTCCCTTCATCAAAGTCACTTAAAATGATCTTTTAAACACAATGGCAATGGTAGAAAGTCCATACAATGCACCATTTTTGAATTTTGCAATTTCCCTCCAAAAAAGTCATGGATATGCAAGTGATTATGTGATGACATTTTATGTAATGTGATGCATGATTTGGAAATTAGAGGTCAAGAGAAGAATATTGCAAAAAGAACCACTCAAATTGGAGCTTTGGTTCAAAAGTTATGCTCATTTGAAGTTCCATGCACACTTGGCAATGATTTGATCATATTTCCTCAACCATTATGGTGCATGTACTAATTACACGTGAATAGTACCACTCCCTTCATCAAAGTCACTTAAAATGATCTTTTAAACACAATGGCAATGGTAGAAAGTCCATACAATGCACCATTTTTGAATTTTGCAATTTCCCTCCAAAAAAGTCATGGATATGCAAGTGATTATGTGATGACATTTTATGTAATGTGATGCATGATTTGGAAATTAGAGGTCAAGAGAAGAATATTGCAAAAAGAACCACTCAAATTGGAGCTTTGGTTCAAAAGTTATGCTCATTTGAAGTTCCATGCACACTTGGCAATGATTTGATCATATTTCCTCAACCATTCATCAGATGCTCATGATCTTGGACTTTTTGGAAATGGGAGAAAGAGATCTTCAACTTTCATGTTGGACAAAATTTCATTTGAAGCTTCTTTGATGTTGGAAAGTTGAGTTGAAGTTGGATAAAAAACTTGCCATTTTTGGAAAGTTGAAATTATAGGTCACTTTCCATTTTTGGAAACTTTTGACTTGACTTCAAATTCTTCAACCTTGATCTTTGAAATGATGAATAATGTCATACCCCAAAATTTTCCCGTTAAGTGTTCAGGACATTTTTCAAGACATTCTAATCCATGTTCAAGACATCAATGTTAAAGGAACAAGGGTTCAGCGCACAGGTTACCAAATCCGGAAGATGACCTAAACTGGCATGCTCGCTAGGCGAATCCTTCGCCACCTCACTCGCCTAGCGAGCTCGCGAAACACCAGAAAATTTTGGGCCTAATTCTGAGCCCACCAAAGCACAAAATTATTATAAATACCAGAACTTCACACAGAAAAAAGATATACACAGAGAGAGACAGATAGACAGAGGAGGAGAGAGGGAACAAGAAAACCCTAACAGAGGCAACCGGAAAAACCCTGGAGGCTAACGAAGAGAATTCAGAGTAACCCCCAGATACCCCGAAGGAAACTCATCTGCACAAAGGTTACCTCCCCCCAACTCAATCTGGTACAAACCATAAGAGTGATCTGCAAGTCCAACGGTGCAATTGCAATTGCAAATAGGTTTGCCACACCCCCACTAATTTTATGCTCCTAATTTGATATCTGCAAATACATGAGGCATTATGATTGAATTACTCATTAGGTTTTGCATATGGGTTTAAGTAGGCATGAATGTGTAACACAATATCTTGAATGTTTAACCATGTAATTTCTGTAATGGATGCCATAGGGTTTGGGGTTCCGGAAATCGCACTGTTATCAAAAGGAGAATCCAGAACCCGCAGTCGTTCGCCAACACTTTGCTGAGCGAACATGTAGCGAGGGTTCGCCAAGCCTTCGCTAGGCGAGGCAGTAGCGAACATGACAATATTTGTTTTTTCCGTTTGCATTCTAATCTGTTATGTACTTGATTGACGTGTTTTCTATTGCATCTGCACGCTGTTTTCCTGACACTATTATTACCGTGATTCTTTTGTTTGGTGCAATTCTTGGTTGCACCCTAGCTTGATATTCTAACCCGTTTGTTGAATTTTGTGAGGGTTCACATACTCCTGAAGAGACAGTTTGCTAGGTATTCCACTTTATTTGTGGGATACCCTTGTGAAGATTCATTTTAATGACTTGACTGATTACATTACCTTCGAACATATGATCTGGGCCCTCTCTTTGTTGCCTTACGATATTACGGTTATGTCCCGCGAATGTAAGGATACCCTTAGCAAAGACCCTTCGGTTAAATCATCATAGTCCCTCGAATGTTGCCTTCGAATACATGACTTTGTCCCTCGATGACCCTTCGTGGTAGCCTACGATTAAATGATGATCGTCCCTTCGAATGTTAAGGTATCCTTACAAATGTTGCCTTCAATGACCAATCGATGACCCTACGATGTCCCTTTACATCCAAAGGATAAGACTACTTACTTCTCAATAGTAAGGACAGTTTACCCACCTAAGGATAGGAAATACCTATAAAGACCTTGGTTAAGTATAACTCTTAAACGCTTGCTCATGGCTTAAAATACTTTTCACACCTCCCACTTTTCAAAACGTCGTCTAGAAAATCACCACTTGGTATACATTCGCACCAGAATCATCACCGAGTTATATTTTTCTAAACATCTTTCAAAATCAAACGAGATAAACACTTTGTATACATTCGTACAAGAATCATTACAAAGTTAAACTCTCCTTTCCAAATATTTTCTAAACACTTTCTCAAACAAGGAAAACATAAGTGAGTTAAGCAATTAAGAGCCCATGGATAACCATGGATACAAAGGGTTCTAACACCTTCCCTTTGTATAATGTACCTCCCGAACCCAAAATCTAATCAAGGTCTTTCCTGTTCTTTTCCGCCTTTCCTTATTGGATAAAAGAAAAGTCGGTGGCGACTCTTGCTATCTGCGACATTTGCTTTCCAAAGCAAAAACACAAAAGTCAGTTCACCGTATAACAGAACTGGCGACTCTGCTGGGGACTCTTAAAAAGAGAGGTTACCTTAAAAAAACAAGGTCATTTATGTTTTCGAATTGTTCCTTTGTCTGATTTACTTTTAAGGGATTGTTTGGGTATTCTATGCTTGAGTGAAAGGTCCTACACCCGGATCTAGTGTACCTTAGGTAAGTAGTAAGAGATCATCGCGACTGTCCGGCGTATACTGGAATGGTTAAAATGATGGCTACGGTTAATGTGACACTTTAGATGTCCTGATGTTCCTCATGTTTACTTGAGGAAAAATTTGGCGTCTGCGTGGTGTCATCAAAGCATTAACCAGACCTTTAGAACCCTAATTGACTCATCCTAGCCATTAGAAAGTAGTGAGATAACTGACTTCGGTTCCGACTGGGGTTGGTTGATACTCGATACTACACTCTTTGAGATTAGACTTTAGGGAAATTTTGGTCAACCGCTTGGTGTTGCACTGAAGTGGACTTAAGGAAAGGTCAATGATTTGAGATCCTTCTAGAACCCGGTTACTATTCTAGGACAGGTGGAACCAACCAAACTTCAGTGGGGAGGGTACTTACCTATGGAACTCATGCAAGCCTTAAAACCTAGGAATAATTGCAGTGTGACTTGTTTGTGTTTGTTGCTTACTTAACATCATAACATCATAACGTCATAACATCATGACATCATGACATTGTACTAACCATTTCAAGGACTTAGGGATTTAACTTTGCTCTGTTTCGCAAGGCTATGGCTTCCAGGAAGACCATCCGGATCAATCTTGTAGCGATCTCTCCTCAACTCAAGAATTTAGTGTCAGAGCTTCCCGATCATGCTCAGTTCATCAAGAAACATGGTTCTCTCCTTAGTTTAGTTACCACCGGTTTCAAAGAAGATATGATGAGAGTTCTATTCCAGTTCTTCGATCCTAAACATCATTGCTTCACCTTCCCAGATTATCAGTTGGTACCCACATTAGAAGAATTTTCTAGGCTACTTGGGATACCTATCCTTGATCAAACACCTTTCAGTGGTTTAGAAAAGATTCCGAAGTCTGAAGAAGTTGCCGCGGCTTTGCACATGACAAAGTCCGACATTGAAACCAATTGGGTAACGAGAAGTGGAGTTAAGGGTTTACTTGCCAAATTTCTGATAAATAAGGCCCGAGTATTCCTAAAGGTTATGAATGTCCATGCTTTCGAAGATGTTCTAGCATTACTAATCTATGGTTTGGTGCTATTTCCTAATCCGGATCAATTCATAGACATGAATGTTGTTAAGATATTTCTCACTCATAACCCTGTGCCCACCTTGCTTGGAGACATTTTGCATTCCCTTCACACTCGTACTATGAAAAGGCAAGGGACTCTCATGTGCTGCGTACCTTTATTATCTAGGTGGTTTATTTCGCACCTTCCTCAATCAGTCTTGAAGAATGAGCAAAATTTGAAATGGTCTCAAAGGATAATGTCGCTCTCCCATTCAGACATCCATTGGTGTCCCCAACCCAAAGAAAATGTTATCATCATTGACCGTTGTGGAGAATTCTCTAACGTACCACTCCTGGGGATAAGGGGAGGTATTACTTATAATCCTGCTTTAGCCCTACGTCAGTTTGGTTATGCTCGAAGAGATGGTCCACATGAAATAATTATTCAAGGCACTGTGTTTGACTATGACAACGACTCTCAAGGTCTCCGTCAAAGGTTTGTACGAGCTTGGGGCATGGTGAAAAGAAGTACTTTAAGACAGAAAAACTCTATTCCTATGGAACCTTATCTCAGATGAGTACGCGCCAGAGCTCGTGAACTTACCATGCCATATCTTGCAATCGGACCTCTGATTGTCGAACCAAAAGTTGAAGGAGGTGCCCCTCAGATCATTCCTTATCCAGATATGCCTACCAATGTTGAAGAATTGAAGAAATCCTAGATCTAGTTCAGAGAGGAAAGGGATACTTTTGAAACTCAGTTCGGTGCAGAAAGGAAGAAAGTATTAGAGCTCACCAGCCAGCTTAATAAGGAACGAAGACTCAATGCATATCTCCGCCCAAAAAGGAGCCGTCCCTGGGAGACTTGAGCTTTCCTTGTATTTTTATTATTATTTTTTGTAATGAACATTGATTAAAGAAATTATTAATAAAAGTTTCCCTCTTTTGGTGGTTTACGCAAAGTTAAATTCCGAAAGTCCTTGAAAACGTTTCATACATTGCATAGCATAACATAACATTGCATAACAGGTATTCTAAAGGATCAATGTTCTCACGGTCTTCCTTCTAAACAGAAAAATGGCCCTCAAACAAACTGTCAAAGATCTCCAGGCTCAGAATGCTCAATTCCAGGAGATGATCTTGAACTTATCCAAGGGGAAGGAGGAGCTGAAGGCTCTCTTGCTCGAGAAGAAGAAAGACAAGAAAGCTGTGAGTTACATTAACCCGGGAAGAAGGCTTAAAGGACAGGCCGCAGGAGTCAAGATTAGAATTCCGAAGGATCAAGAAGAGGAGACAGAAAATTATTCGGAAGAGGAGAATGCTGATCCCTTCAATCCTGAGGACGACGATGAAGATTATGAAAATGAACAGTACTCTCCAAAAGATGATAAGTATAAGTTGCTGGAAGAACGTATGCTAGCTATGGAGAGTCAGAAGGCGCCCAGTCTGGATTTCGAAGGCTTAGGTCTGGTCTCTGATGTGGTCATTCCCCGCAAATTCAAGGTCCCCGCTTTCACTAAGTATGATGGTGCGTCTTGTCCTCAGATGCATCTGAGAGCTTATGTGAGAAAGATTCAGCCGTATACCACTGATAGGAAGCTATGGATCCATTTCTTCCAAGAGAGTTTGTCTGGCACACAGTTAGAGTGGTATTATCAGCTCAAGAGCTCTAACATCCGCACCTGGACTGATTTAGCGACAGCTTTCTACAAGCACTACCAGTATAATTCTGAATTAGCGCCTACTCGGCTACAATTGCAGAATATGACTATGGGATCTAAAGAAAGATTCAAAGAATATGCTCAAAAATGGAGAGATTTGGCTGGCAGAGTCAAACCCCCTATGACTGATCGAGAATTAGTGGACATGTTCATGGGTACACTGACTGGCCCATTCTACAGCCATCTATTGGGAAGTTCCTCATTAGGTTTCACTGAACTTATATTAACAGGTGAACGTGTTGAAAATGGCATTCGAAGTGGAAAGATACAAGTGGCTACCTCTGCAAGCACCAAAAAGTCCTATCAGGGGAGGAACGAATCAAATGCTGTGTACGGTCAAAGGGGTCATAACAAGAAAAATCGTGACCATGCTGTTGGAGCAGTTACGATTGCAGCACCACCATCTCAAAACTTCCAACACAGACAAGACAGGCCAAGAAGACAGTTTACGAAGATCAATATGACTTTAGCACAAGCACTGCAGGGTATGCTAAAAGCAAATTTAATTACCCTCAGAGATCCTCCTGCAAATCCCAACACTACTTCTCCTCGTTATAATCCCAATGCCAGGTGTGCATATCACTCCAATAGCCCCGGGCATGATACAAACGATTGTTGGTTGTTGAAGAATAAGATTCAGGATATGATCGACGCTGGAGAAATTGAATTTGATCCTCCGGAGACTCCTAATGTCATCACTGCTCCTATGCCCAATCATGACAAGACTGTTAATGTTGTGGATGACAATTCTCACATTTCTAATGTAGCTGACTTAGCATCTCCGCTCCTGATCATCAAGAAGAATTTATTGCAAGCTGGTTTATTTCCAGGTTGTGTTGAAAATTGCGATCTCTGTATACTCCGACCCAATGACTGCTTGAAGTTGAGGAATGGTATTCAACGGCTGATGGATGATCGTACAATTCTCCTTGAAAAGATTCCGAAGGTGGAAAACCCTACTGAAGAAATATCTGTGATTGCTGGGTCCAAAGTTCCAGTGAAGATTACCGCTACTAGAGTGCCCGTGAAGATTACTGCTGAGCCCAAAGTAGCTCCTCTAATTATTACTGCACCTGGACCAGTACCGTATTCCTCAAGCAAAGCCATTCCGTGGAATTATGGAGGTGATGTTTACATCCACGGCATAAAGCAAGATGATAATTTTGCTAATCCTAATGACGTTGACATTGTTGGGACTAGTAAAATTACTCGAAGCGGAAGGATCTTTTCTCCAGAAATCTCGCCTCCCGTCCCCGAAACTCGAGAAAAGGAACCAGTAATCAATCCTTCTCAGTCAAGGACACCAGTCGAAGTTACTATCGAAGATGTTGCCAAACAGGAAATGGAAGAAATGCTGAAAATCATCCGCAAGAGTGATTTTGATGTGGTAGAACAGTTGGGGCATACTCCGTCTAAAATTTCGATGTTGTCCTTGTTGTTATCTTCTGAATCTCATGCCAATGCATTGATAAAATTCTTGAAGACCGCTCATGTACCTCAGGAGACATCTGTCGATCAGTTCGAAAATTATGTTGCTAACTTGGCTGTTGACAATGGCCTAGGCTTTTCCGATGCTGACCTGACACCAGCAGGAAAGAATCACAATAAAGCTCTACATATCTCCATTGAGTGTAAGGGGATCACCTTGTCTCATGTGTTGATCGATAATGGCTCTTCTTTGAATGTGCTACCGAAAGCTGTGCTCAATAAACTTGACTATAAAAGCATTGAGCTGAAACCTAGTGACGTTGTGGTGCGTGCTTACGATGGTGCGAAGAGTGTTGTCCATGGTGAAGTGGTTCTCCCTATCAAGATAGGACCTCAAGTCTTCAACACTACCTTTCATGTAATGAACATTCGTCCTGCCTATTCCTGCTTGCTGGGACGCCCTTGGATTCATGGGGCAAGTGCTGTAGCTTCGTCTCTCCATCAAAAGCTGAGGTATCCAATAAAGGGTAAGATTGTCACTGTGTGTGGAGAAGAAGAGTATATCGTCAGTAGTGTGCATACCTTCAGATACGTCGAGATGGATGGTGAATTCTTTGAGACTCCTTCTCAGTCATTTGAAGTAGTTCCTCCGACCAGTCCTGTCTTTAAGCCAACTTCCCGTGTGCCCAAGGTTATTCGTGCTCCTCCTGCTATGATTTCTCTGAAAGACGCTCAAGCCGTGGTTGAAGATGGCGGTCGTACTGGCTGGGGTCAACTGATCGAGGTACCGTACAAGTCTGATAAATTTGGCCTGGGGTTTAGCTCTGAAAAGATAGTCAAAGATCAGATTAATGCCGTAGAAGATGCTGATAGCGATTGCGACTTGGATAGCTGGATTTTCCCAACAATTGGTGACGGGCTCAATAATTGGAAGGCTGAAGACACTATCCCGATTTCCTTTAGTCAGGAGTAATTGTTATTGCTTATTTTAGTGTTTTAAATTTTGTAATATTTATTATGAACAATTGAACTTCTTAAAGCATTGCGTCTACACCCGGGGCACAATAGCTAATTTGTTAAGGGTTTTGTCATTTTCATAAGCATATTCACATTCAATAAATCAATGGACTTTTTACATTCAAATGTTGCGCTCTTTATCTTTCCTGTCATCTTTCAAATGAGCTATGCTTTCTTACACACACTCACGTGACAAATTGCAGATCCATATCCACTCTGGATCCTGTTGATAATAATTCAGCTACTGTTCATTATGACTTTGAAAATCCGATCTACCAAGCCGAGGATGGAAGTGAGGAAGATTGTGAAGTACCTGGAGAGCTTGCCAGACTGTTACTGCAAGAAGAAAGGACTATACAGCCGCATGAGGAATCAATTGAAATTGTAAATCTGGGTACTGAAGTAGACAAGAAAGAAGTCAAAATAGGAGCAGGCTTGGGAAACAGTGTCAAAGGAAGATTGATTCAGATGTTACATGACTACGTAGATATTTTTGCTTGGTCTTATGAAGACATGCCAGGACTGGATACTGATATAGTAGCGCATCGTTTGCCAATGAAGGAAGATTGTCATCCTGTTAAGCAAAAGGTTCGTCGCATACGTCCTGAAATGTCTGAAAAAATCAAAGCCGAGGTTATGAAACAATTTGATGCAGGTTTTCTGGCTGTTACTTCTTATCCTCAATGGGTTGCTAATGTGGTACCAGTGCCAAAGAAGGATGGTAAGGTGCGAATGTGTGTAGATTACAGAGATTTGAATAAAGCGAGTCCCAAAGATGACTTTCCACTTCCGCACATTGATATTCTGGTAGATAACACCGCTCAACACAAGGTATTCTCATTCATGGATGGATTCTCAGGTTATAACCAGATTAAGATGGCACCTGAAGACATGGAGAAAACTACGTTTGTGACGCAATGGGGCACTTTCTGTTACAAAGTAATGCCATTCGGTTTAAAGAATGCAGGGGCAACATACCAGCGTGCTATGGTGGTTTTGTTCCACGATATGATCCATCATGAAATAGAGGTATATGTGGATGACATGATAGCCAGATCTCATACTGAAGAAGAACATCTCAATCATTTATACAAACTGTTTGAGAGGTTGAAGAAGTACAAGTTGAGATTGAACCCGAACAAATGCACCTTTGGAGTAAGATCCGGTAAACTCTTGGGCTTTATTGTCAGTGGTAAAGGAATTGAGGTTGACCCGGCTAAGGTGAGAGCTATTCAAGAAATGCCAGTTCCCCGTACAGATAAAGAAGTCAGAGGTTTCTTGGGACGCTTGAATTACATTGCCCGATTTATCTCCCATTTGACTGCTACCTGCAAACCCATCTTCAAATTACTGAGGAAAAATCAAGAGATGATATGGAATGATGAATGTCAAGAAGCTTTTGACAAAATCAAGAAGTATCTTCAAGAACCTCCAATTCTGATGCCACCAGTTGAAGGAAGACCTCTAATCATGTATTTGACCGTGTTAGAAAATTCAATGGGGTGCGTGTTGGGGCAACATGACGAGTCTGGTCGAAAAGAGCATGCCATATACTACCTTAGCAAAAAGTTTACCGACTGTGAAACAAGATACTCATTGCTCGAGAAAACTTGCTGTGCTTTGGCTTGGGATGCTCGCCGACTAAGACAGTATATGTTGAATCATACCACTTTATTGATTTCTAAGATGGATCCTATCAAATATATATTTGAGAAACCTACCCTCTCCGGAAGAATAGCAAGATGACAGATGATTTTAACAGAGTATGATATCCAATATACTACTCAGAAAGCAATCAAAGGAAGCGTGTTAGCTGATCATTTGGCTCATCAAGCAGTTGATGATTACCAATCTATGAGTTTTGAGTTCCCAGATGAGGATGTCATGCTTGTTACTGATTATGAAGAACCTGGACCAGATGAAGGACCCGAACTGGGATCCCGATGGACTATGGTTTTTGATGGATCTTCTAATGCATTGGGCAATGGTGTTAGTGTTGTAATTATTTCTCCCAGTGGTTGCCATACGCCTTTCACTGATAGACTATGTTTTGACTGTACCAACAATATGGCTGAGTATGAAGCATGTATTTTGGGACTCAGGGCTGCTATAGACCTGAGAATCAAGTTTTTGAGTGTGTACGGAGACTCAGCCTTAGTAATCAGTCAGATCAAAGGAACATGGGACACTAAACATCCGAATCTCATCCCTTATCGAGAGCGGGTGTTAACATTAATCCCATACTTTGAAGAGATTACATTCGAACATATTCCACGAGAAGAGAATCAGTTGGCAGACGCATTGGCTACCATGTCATCTATGTTCAGAGTCAGATGGGATAATGAAGCTCCCATGATCACCATTGAACGATTAGATGAACCAGCATATTGTTATGAACTTAACGCTGATGGAGTAGAAGAGAGACCTTGGTTCCACGAAGTAAAAAGATATTTGGAAACTCAGGAATACCCTGAAGGGGCATCCATCAATGACAGAAAGTTTCTGAGGAATTTCTCCGCTAAATTCTTTTTGAGTAATGGAGTATTATACAAACGTAATCATGATTCGACTTTGCTTCGCTGTGTGGATAAAAGGGAAGCCGAAAAGATTATGGAAGACATACATGACGGTATTTTTGGGACTCATTCTAGTGGACATACGATGGCCAAGAAGATTCTGAGATCAGGGTATTATTGGTCTACCATGGAAGCTGATTGCCACCATCACTCCAGAACTTGTCACAAGTGCCAGATCTATGCGGACAAAGTACATGTGCCTCCTGCTCCATTGAACGTGTTGACAACACCTTGGCCCTTTGCAATGTGGGGCATTGATATGATTGGGGAGATTAAACCTACTGCTTCTAATGGACATCGTTTCATTCTTGTTGCTATTGATTACTTTACGAAGTGGGTAGAGGCAGCCTCATTTGCTTCTGTCACCAAGAATGTGGTGGCACGGTTCATCAAGAATAGTCTTATTTGTCGATATGGCATCCCTGAAAGAATTATTACTGATAATGGTACTAATTTGAACAACAAAATGATTACTGAACTCTGCACGCAGTTCAAAATAAAACACCATAACTCTTCTCCATACCGGCCAAAGATGAATGGCGCCGTAGAAGCTGCTAATAAGAATATCAAGAAGATCATACAAAAAATGACAGTAACATACAAAGACTGGCAGGAGATGTTACCCTTTGCTCTTCATGGTTATCGCACTTCAGTGCGCACTTCGACAGGGGCAACTCCTTTCTCTTTAGTCTACGGAATGGAAGCCATTTTACCAGTGGAAGTTCAGATTCCCTCTCTAAGAATTATGAAAGATGCAGGCTTAGATGAGGATGAATGGATTCAGACCCGACTCGATCAGATAAATTTGATTGATGAAAAGAGACTTGCGGTTGTTTGTCATGGGCAGATATATCAGAAGCGCATGACCCAGGCATTTAATAAAAAAGTCAGGAGACAGGTATATCAAATTGGCGACTTGGTAATAAAGCGTATCATTCTACCACAAGGTGATTCTAGAGGCAAATGGACTCTCACATACGAAGGGCCATTTGTAGTTAACAAGGTATTCTCTGGTGGAGCCATGACGCTTGCTACAATGGATGGCGAAGACTTCCCACATCCCGTGAACGCAAACATAGTTAAAAAATACTACGCATAAAAGAGACCCGCTAGGTCGACGTATCTAGGCAAAAGTAGGGGCATCCCGGCGAACCAAAAGGGTTCGGGCAAAAATTAGGGATAAACTTATAAAAATGTACACCCGGCAAGTCGAAAACCTGAAAAGGCGGCTTGGGCAAAAAAGGGTATCCTGGTGGACTGAAAACCTGAAAAGGCGGTCCAGGCAAAAATTAGGGATTAAAGCGTATGACTATGTCCCGTTCTCGGTCAGCCTCACCAAAGTCAAAGGGACTGAGCAAGCCAATCACTTCTATTCGACAGCAAGGGATGAGATGCTTGAAGATATAATGACAGTAGTGGAATTAAAATTAATAGGACTTTTTCTTCATAGCTTTTTCTTTGTTTTCTTGACAATTTCCTCTTACTAGGATTTCTGTCTCCTTGTACTCAAATTGCCTATTTATAGGCCCTCTTTCAATACAATTTATTTCCAAAAAGATGCTTTTGTCTTACTTTCTCTGTTTTGTTTGCATAAACGTCCATTGATTTAATTCGAATTAATATATGCATTTGAACATGATTGATGTTTACCAAAAATACCTGCATAAAATAGAAATAGCAATTACTAAAAGACTTTAGGGTCGAGGATAAAGTCTAACCATGCTGTCCGATGAATCCGGTTGCTAATCCTATTCCCCAGCAAAACCAGTTATTTCCCAGAAGAAATTGGCATTACTAGACAGACTGGTCATCTCTTTTACCCCCAGCCAGGTCCTGTTGAATATTTCTACCATCAGGCAAGAAATCAAGTATCCCCAGCTAAGAAAGGGTCATCAATACAAATATCTCCAACCAGAATATGGGGATTTATTTTCCCCTGGCAAAGTTTTTCAGACGCATAATTCATTCACGCATCATTTCACATCATATACGTGCATACAATGTTCGTATTTATTTTCAAAAACATAAAACATCTCATGCATCATGACATGGAACGAGGCTAACTTTTTTTCAGGTTAATTATCCTCCCGATACAGTCAAAATAAAGGTTCATTCAGACGGACACCCTCATCGGTTACATTTGAGATTCAGATGCATCTTTCAGATTCTGATAAGCATTCTGACATCCTCCTAATGATGGCATCTTTAAGCCCATCCCAGACATTTATCGCGAATACAACATATACAAACATTATCAGATATAGCCTAACATACAACTTATTCTGATTCAGCCTAACGTATGGTTCCTTAAACTATTCCAATACGGTCTAGCGTACGACCCATTTGGATGTTTATCCCCTCAGATACTACCTAGCGTACGGTACATTATGAAGTGTAGTCTAGCGTATGACTATCCCTCATCATCAGATAAAGCCTAACGGACGGCTCATTCTGCTACTCAGATACGATCTAGCGTACGATCCATTCTGATCTTTATTCCTCAGATACTACCTAACGTACGGTACATTCTGAAGTGTAGTCTAGCGTATGGCTACCCCTTTATCATCAGATACAGCCTAACGGATGGCTCATTCTGCTCAGATACGATCTAGCGTACGATCCATTCTGATCTTTTATCCTCAGATACTGCCTAGCGTACGGTACATTCTGAAATGTGGTCTAGCATACGACTACCTTTTATCATCAGATACAGCCAAACGGACGGCTCATTCTGCTACTCAGATACGATCTAGCGTACGATCCATTTTGACCTATTATCCCAGATACAGCGAGATGGACGACTCATTCTGCTACTCAGATACGAGCTAGCGTATGATCCGGTCTGATCTTCCATCCCCAGTGAAGTCACCCGCCTAATGAACGACTCATTCTGCTACTCAGATACGATCTAGTGTACGATCCATTTTGATCTTTACCTCGCCAGATACAGCCTAACGGACGGTTCATTCTGCAATTCAGATACGATCTAGCGTATGATCTATTCTGATCCTTTATCCCCAGCGGCGTATGACCCATTCTGATCCTTATCGCATCAGGTTCAGCTCACCCCATCATCATACTTTCTGGATGGCATCTCTAAGCCCATCCCCATCAAGACTAACTTTTAATTAACAAGCGCAAATTTTTGGGGCTTTCTAAGTGTTCAATAATCTTACACTTCCAAATCACGAATGGCATACATACCATTCTAACTCTCTCGGTTTATGAATATTGAACAGGGGCAGCTGTCATACCCCAAAATTTGCCCGTTAAGTGTTCAGGACATTTTTCAAGACATTCTAATCCATGTTCAAGACATCAATGTTAAAGGAACAAGGGTCCAGCGCACAGGTTACCAAATCCGGAAGATGACCTAAACTGGCATGCTCGCTAGGCGAGCAAACCCTTCGCTAGGCGAATCCTTCGCCACCTCACTCACCTAGCGAGCTCGCGAAACACCAGAAAATTTTGGGCCTAATTCTGAGCCCACCAAGGCACAAAATTATTATAAATACCAGAACTTCACACGGAAAAAAGATATACACAGAGAGAGACAGATAGACAGAGGAGGAGAGAGGGAACAAGCAAACCCTAACAGAGGCAACCGGAAAAACCCTGGAGGCTAACGAAGAGAATTCAGAGTAACCCTCGGATACCCCGAAGGAAACTCATATGCACAAAGGTTACCTCCGCCCAACTCAATCTGGTACAAACCATAAGAGTGATCTGCAAGTCCAACGGTGCAATTGCAATTGCAAACAGGTTTGCCACACCCCCACTAATTTTATGCTCCTAATTTGATATCTGCAAATACATGAGGCATTATGATTGAATTTCTCATTAGGTTTTGCATATGGGTTTAAGTAGGCATGAATGTGTAACACAATATCTTGAATGTTTAACCATGTAATTTCTGTAATGGATGCCATAGGGTTTGGGGTTCCGGAAATCGCACTGTTATCAAAAGGAGAATCCAGAACCCGCAGCCGTTCGCCAGCACTTCGCTGAGCGAACATGTAGCGAGGGTTCGCCAAGCCTTCGCTAGGCGAGGCAGTAGCGAACATGACAGTATTTTTTTTTCCGTTTGCATTCTAATCTGTTATGTACTTGATTGACATGTTCTCTATTGCATCTGCACGCTGTTTTCCTGACACTATTATTGCTGTGATTCTTTTGTTTGGTGCAATTCTTGGTTGCACCCTAGCTTGATATTCTAACCCGTTTATTGAATTTTGTGAGGGTTCACATACTCCTGAAGAGACAGTTTGCTAGGTATTCCACTTTATTTGTGGGATACCCTTGGGAAGATTCATTTTAATTACTTGACTGATTACATTACCTTCGAACATATGATCTGGGCCCTCTCTTTGTTGCCTTACGATATTACGGTTATGTCCCGCGAATGTAAGGATACCCTTAGCAAAGACCCTTCGGTTAAATCATCATAGTCCCTCGAATGTTGCCTTCGAATACATGACTTTGTCCCTCGATGACCCTTCGTGGTAGCCTACGGTTAAATGATGATCGTCCCTTCGAATGTTAAGGTATCCTTAGAAATGTTGCCTTCAATGACCAATCGATGACCCTACGATGTCCCTTTACATCCAAAGGATAAGACTACTTACTTCTCAATAGTAAGGACAGTTTACCCTCCTAAGGATAGGAAATACCTATAAAGACCTTGGTTAAGTATAACTCTTAAACGCTTGCTCACGGCTTAAAATACTTTTCACACCTCCCACTTTTCAAAACGTCGTCTAGAAAATCACCACTTGGTATACATTCGCACCAGAATCATCACCGAGTTATATTTTTCTAAACATCTTTCAAAATCAAACGAGATAAACACTTTGTATACATTCGTACAAGAATCATTACAAAGTTAAACTCTCCTTTCCAAATATTTTCTAAACACACCACATTTCTCAAACACTTTCTCAAACAAGGAAAACATAAGTGAGTTAAGCAATTAAGAGCCCATGGATAACCATGGATACAAAGGGTTCTAACACCTTCCCTTTGTATAATGTACCTCCCGAACCCAAAATCTAATCAAGGTCTTTCCTGTTCTTTTCCGCCTTTCCTTATTGGATAAAAGAAAAGTCGGTGGCGACTCTTGCTATCCGCAACATTTGCTTTCCAAAGCAAAAACACAAAAGTCAGTTCACCGTATAACAAATAAGCATGATTTGAACATGAATGGGATGAAGAAACTCAATTTCCACACTCAAAGTCCACAGTTGACTTTTCAGTTGACTGCATTGGCCCTTAGATGACCTAAAATTGTTCTGATGAATTTGGGGCCTTTGCCACTTGGGAACTTGCTCCAAAATGAACCTATAGCTCAAATAAGCTCAATGAAATGATAACATGATCCATAACTCAATGGAGACTTCATCTCTTTGTACTATGACTTCACCTGATGCCTTGACTGTTGATTGCTTAAGCTGCAACTAACAAAGGTTAATGACATATTTTTGTACATTTTTGGTTAGTGATTAAAAGAAAAACAATGATATACAAAGGCAAGCCATGCTTGGTGATCAAGAACCACTCTCAAAGAGATCCCACCCACAAGGAAGGGAGCAAGGTGTCTAATGATCCTTGAGGCAATGCAATGTTATGATATGATGCCATGAGGGATCTTAGGGACAAAATTGGGGTCTTACAGATGCCCCTATTTAAGGTCATTCTAGCCGGAGCAGTGAAGGTTAAAATCTTCATCTCGATGCGGTAGAATGGGCTTAAATAACAGTAATGAGACAAATTTTGGTCCCTAAGAGACCTCATGATGCAAATGTATGCATGCAAAAGAAACAAACTCTGTGGGAAATAGGTCCACAAAGAAGAAAAAGACGACCCATCGGAGTAATACACTCACCAGGAACAGAGACTCTAACAAGACTCTCATGGGGATAAGAAAAGAAATGCGTGAGCAGGACACGACTCTGAATTAGGGGAAAACTGACATTGCGTGAGCAGGACACGCGACTGGATTGGAGACTTTACTAGGGAGTAAAGGACTCAAACTGGGGAGAAAAGAGTTCCAAAGGAAGACACATCCATTGGAAGGACTCAAGCTGACTCAAACTATCCACAAAGGATACTTCGGATAAAAAATCCGGACTCGGATTGGGGAAAGATTCACACAGAACCTCCCTGCCGGGGAAAACATGCATATATTGGGGAATACATCAAAAGGGGGAAACACAATAGAAACTCCACTGGGGAAATCTAACAAAGAGACTCTCCTGGGAAAAAACTGCAAGATGAGGTGTTACCGGTTACTGGGTAACAAGCTCAAAGAGACGTGTGATCTAAACACCGGTTACTGGGTGAAAGAACAACAAGCTCAGGAAGAATGAATATCTAAGACCGGTATAAGGGTGAGAGATATCAATCAACCAAACATCTGAGAAAGACCTGAAAAAGGTACATCAACTCAGGAAAATCTGACTCCACAGGGGACCAAGGTCATACTAGGGAGCAGAAAGGAAGGAACACCAGGGATACCGGTTACTGGGTATATAATAGGTGACCAACTGAAGCGTGAATTGGTATATATGCCAAGACACTCATCATCCGAAAGGAGGGCTTAAAAAAGCAAATCGACTTACAGGATGGACATTCGACTCCGCAACGGGAAAATGAATCTTACTCAAATGGGGAAGGACAAAAGACTTCAACCAAAGAGCGCATGAGATATAATATCCATTACCGTCAGATCGTGGATGGTATACTCGCATGAGATACATTATCTATTACCGTCAGAACGTAGATAATATACTCGCATGGAAGGAACACCAGGGATACCGGTTACTGGGTATATAATAGGTGACCGACCAAAGCGTGAATTGGTTTTTACTGCCAAGACACTCATCATCCTGAAGGAAGCAAAACGCAAACTTGTCAAAGGATGGATATTCGATTCTACAAAGAATACGAATCTTACTCAACTGGGGAAAATCAACAAAGGACTCCAACCAAAGAGCGCATGAGATATATTATTCATTACCGTCAGAACGTGAATAATATACTCGAAAAGGAAGAGACACCCGAGATACCGGTTACTGGGTATATAATAGGTGACCAACCAAGAAGAGAAACAATCATTACCAACAACAACAAGGTAGACGAAAGATAACTCGCTGGGGATAAATTGCAAGCATACGACAATTATCCAGGAAACATATCACCGGTTACTGGGAGATACGCTCAAAAAGGGGAAACAAGAACCTTCGATTCCGTAAAGGAAACACGAATCTTACTCGACTGGGGAAACACAACAGGCTTCGACTGAAGAGTGCATGAGATATATTATCCATTACCGTCAGAACATGGATAATATACTCGCATGGAAGATTATCCATAACCGGTTACTGGGTTAATAAAGGATAAATCGACTGAAAAGAAAGGCATCGGGATACCAAAACTAGGCATATAAAGATGACCAATCAAAAGGAGCAACAAACATTACCAACAAAAGGGTAAATGAAAGATGACTCACTAGGGTTGCACTGATAAAAAATCAATGATCCGGGGAACAAATCACTGGCATACGGTGAAAGGACCCGCTGAGGATAAAATTGCTAGCATCCGGCAATTATCCACAAAAAAACTTGTTGGGAATACAATTGCTTACCCAGAGCAATTACCCATACAAGGGAATATCAACATCGAATACTGGACGAAGATAACCACAAAGAGGGGATTACATCTACCGAATACTGGGTAGAAAACCACGGTCGAGTAACCGTCATTGGTTAGGATGAACAACAAGGTTAAAATTGCTAGCATACGACAATTATCCAAAAGCACAGACTCCGCTAGGGAGACAACAACAACATAGGATTTACAACTACCGAATACTGGGTAGAAGACCACAAAATCCGCCATCAACCAGAATGAACCACAAAGGTTACTTCTGATAGGGAAAAGAGATAAGACTTACAACTACCGGATACTGGGTAGAGGGCCACAACTCTGATGAGGAGAAAAAAGTAGGGTTTACAACTACCGAATACTGGGTAGAAAACCACTGACTCTTGCTGATGGAACAAAAAAAATGTTCACAACCACAGATTCCACAAAAGGGAAAAAAGGTATACAGGATTTACAACTACAGGTCACTGGGTAGAAAACCAAAAGATAGGACTTACAACTACCGGTTACTGGGTAGAAGGCCCAAAAGGATAGGACTTATAACTACCGGTTACTGGGTAGAAAGCCAAAAAGGATAGGACTTACAACTACCGGTTACTGGGTAGAAGGCCCAGAAAGATTCCGCTGGGGATAAGATGAACTATTTCCGGTTACTGGGCAATTTATTCATTTATTCCACAGGGAAGCACAAGAGACAATTGGAAAAAATGCTAATTCAGGATCAATCCAAAAAGGCAAACTGAAACAAGACTCATCCTAATGAGGATAGAATTCAATATGGAAAACCCATCCCAATATATGTGTTGGAAGGAAACGAAAACAACCGTCATCCACGAGGATATATCTCGTGGGGAACTGCAGAAGGAATGACAGACACTTTCTGCTTATGGGGCTGACTCTATATTGAGAGATTAAACACCCGACATCTGCTTGGAGAGATCTACTGGAGAGATCTATATCACCAATTAGCAGGAGACAACAAACAAAAGATATATGGCAAAGAATGCAACATGAATATCCAAATTTTGAAAGTATGCATGAATATGCGTGATTTATGTTTGATGAATGCTGACAAAACAGACATATCTAACACAAACAGGTCCAGGAATCAAAAGCCCGGTACAACACTTCCAGAGGAAAATCCAAGAAATCCAACTGGAAAGCCAATCTGCTGGAGATCTGAATGCTAAAAAGCAAAGATCTGCTGGGAAGCAAGAGATCAGAGATATCAAAGAAAATCACAAAATCTCTGAGTGATGGATCATCAGTCAACCCATCTGGGGAACAAAAGTTCACAACAGGCAGAAACTGCCACAAAAGCCACTCTGTTGGGGAAGCGGAGAAATCATGAGATTTCTGCAGGGGGATCACCAGTCTCAACTAGGAAACAAGAGCTCACTGCAGAGGCAAGAACTGCTGAAGAGAACAAAACACACAAGTAGAATCTAGCCGCACAAACAACTCTACCGGGGATACTGTCAGCAACTCCAATGGGGATGAACCCACTGAGGGAGAATAGATCACACAAGTAGATTCTGCCACTCAAGCCACTCTACTGGGGATCAAAAGCATCAGGAAATCAACCAAATCTCTGCAGGGGAGAAAACCACTCACAGATACAATCTACCACCACAAATCTACTGGGGGATTTATCTGAGGCAGAGAAAGGGGAAATGGAGATCAACCACCAAAAACTGAACCTTCCAAAAGGAACCACTACTGCTGAGGAGGAAAAAATCACTGCTCTGCTGAAGGGAAAAGAGGTATAAACCTCAACAAGCACCCTGATGAGGAGAGGTAGCATATATGAAGTACATCATACCAACAACTCTGCTGGCGACTTTACTGAGGAAACAGACAAAGTACCGGGATATCAACCCACCAACTACTGAATCTTCCAAAAGGAAAGCAACCATGCTGGGGGAGAGAATGCTGCAAGAGAGGAAAACTGAAGTTTCCAACAAGCACTCTGATCTGGAACACAAAATCTCAACAGAAGCTCTGCTTGGGGAACAACCCCAACAACAATCTGGAGAAAGAGAATACAACCATGCCAGGAATATGAACGAATGTCTTACCCTGTTGGAAATCATGCCACCCTTGGGAGAGCACTGAGAAATTCTTAAGTATCCTTTTTATCATTGTGAATGTTCACTTTGTTTAAAAAAACAATTTTAAATTTTTTTTTGTTTAAAACAATGACATTTTATCAATTAAAACATGCAAAACATTTGTTGAATTGAAACAAATAAGAGTGCAAATAATTGGATAAAAGCTCAAATTTATTTGATGGAATGGTAGTCTGCGAATGGCAAGACTCCATAGATCTGTACAAATTTGAAATCGGTGATATATATTGGAAGAGGGCTACATTGAACATAATGATCCTTTCTCTACCAATTTGAATCCGATGTATTTGAAGATTCAGTTGACGACGACTGAGCGAGAACCTCTGACGAACAGACAGTTGCGGAACAAAAAGTCTTGTCAGGATGCAGTTACTTGCCAAATCCCTAATTCTTGCCTAGATTGCCCCAGGGTGAGGTACTCAATCTAGAGGGATGCAATTTTTTTTTTTATGTCTCTAATTTTTGCCTGGATCGCCCTTTCGGGTTACCCACCGAGACGCTCATTTTTGCCTAAGCCGCCCTTTCGGGTTTTCAACTTAGCGAGCTATTCTGTTTTTCTTTACTCTTTTTTTTAGGCAAAGTATTTCTTGACTGCATCTGAATTCACAGGACGAGTGAAATCCTCCCCATCCATTGTTGTAAGCATCAAAGCATCGCCTGAAAAGGCTCTCTTGACAACATATGGACCTTCATAGTTTGGAGTCCACTTGCCCCTGGAATCGGGCGCGAAAGACAAGACTTTCTTGAGCACGAGGTCACCTTCTCGGAACACACGAGGCTTGACCTTCTTATTGAATGCTTTCTTCATTCTCTGCTGATATAACTGACCATGGCACATGGCAGTTAATCGCTTCTCTTCAATCAAATTCAGTTGGTCATAACAACTCTGAATCCATTCAGCATCAGTCAACTTGGCTTCCATCAAGACTCTCATTGATGGGATCTCCACCTCTACTGGGAGAACAACCTCCATGCCGTAAACAAGAGAAAAAGGGGTTGCCCCTGTTGAAGTACGGACAAATGTACGATATCCGTGCAAAGCAAATGGCAGCATCTCATGCCAATCTTTGTACGTGACTGTCATCTTCTGGATAATCTTCTTGATATTCTTATTAGCAGCTTCAACAACCCCATTCATCTTGGGTCTGTAAGGAGAGGAATTATGGTGTGCAATCTTGAACTCAGCGCACAACTCTTCCATCATCTTGTTGTTCAAGTTAGATCCATTATCAGTAATGATCTTATCAGGCACACCAAAATGGCATATCAGCTGATTCTTGATAAACTTCACGACCACCTGCCTGGTCACATTAGCATATGATGCAACTTCAACCCATTTGGTGAAGTAGTCAATTGCTACAAGAATAAACCTGTGCCCATTGGACGCCTTCGGTTCAATCTTGCCGATCATGTCAATTCCCCACATAGAGAAAGGCCATGGTGATGAAATCACATTCAGAAGTGTCGGAGGAATATGAATCTTATCCGCATAAATCTGACACTTATGGCATTTCTTCACATATTTGCAGCTGTTAGACTCCATTGTCAGCCAATAGTAGCCTGCTCTCAGTATCTTTCTAGCCATGGCATGTCCATTGGAATGAGTACCAAATGAACCCTCATGGACCTCAGTCATCAACAGGTTTGCTTCGTGTCTATCCACGCATCTGAGCAAAACCATGTCAAAATTCCTCTTATACATCACTTCACCACTGAGGTAGAAACTGCCTGACAACCATCTCAGAGTTTTCCTATCTTTCACAGATTCCCCAGGCGGGTAGACCTGGCTCTGGAGGAAATTCTTGATATCAAAATACCAAGGCTTGTCATCATTCACTTCTTCAACTGCAAACACGTGAGCTGGTCTATCCAAGCGCATCACGGTGATATTGGGAACTTCATTCCAATACTTGACTACAATCATTGAAGCAAGCGTAGCAAGAGCATCTGCCATCCGATTATCCTCCCGAGGAATATGATGAAAGTCAACTTCTGTACAGAACGTTGAAATCCTCCTCGCATAATCTCGGTACGAAATGAGACTGGGTTGATTCGTCTCCCACTCACCCTTGATCTGATTGACAACCGGGGCCGAATCACCATACACATCAAGATGCTTGATCCTTAGATCAATGCACTCTTCTAATCCCATAATACAGGCTTCGTACTCAGCTATATTATTCGTGTATTTGAAAGTTAGCCTTGCTGTAAACTGAATATGTGTGCCCTGAGGAGTAATGATTACTGCCCCAATACCATTTCCGTATTGATTTACAGCGCCATCAAACACCATCGTCCATCTGGAACCAGGTTCCGGACCTTCATCAAGTGTAGGCTCATCACAATCTTTCATTTTCAAATACAAAATCTCTTCGTCTGGGAAGTCGTACTGAACAGACTGATGATCTTCAATCGACTGATGCGCTAAATGGTCAGCCAAGATACTACCTTTGATAGCTTTCTGAGCTCGATACTCGATATCATATTCAGATAACAACATCTGCCAACGGGCAATTCTCCCGGTTAAAGCAGGCTTCTCGAAGATATACTTGATTGGATCCATTCTGGATATCAACCAAGTTGTATGATTTATCATGTACTGGCGCAAACGCTTAGCAGCCCAAGCCAAAGCACAACACGTCTTCTCAAGCATAGAGTATCGAGACTCACAATCAGTGAACTTCTTACTCAGGTAGTAGATAGCAGATTCTTTCTTCCCTGATTCATCTTGCTGACCAAGGACACAACCCATCGAGTCTTCAAGAATAGTCAGATACATGATCAGAGGTCTTCCTTCTACAGGAGGAGACAAGATCGGAGGTTCAGACAGATATTCCTTGATACTGTCGAAAGCTTTCTGGCAATCCTCGGTCCAATCGTGAGACTGATCTTTCCGGAGGAGCTTGAATATCGGCGCACATGTGGCAGTCATGTGGGATATAAATCTGGAAATATAATTCAAGCGGCCAAGAAAACCTCGGACTTGCTTTTCAGTTTTGGGCACAGGCATCTCTTGTATTGCTTTGACCTTTGCAGGATCAACCTCAATACCTCTCTCGCTGACAACAAAACCCAATAACTTGCCAGAACGGATTCCAAATGTACATTTGTTCGGATTCAGACGAAGCTTGTACTTCCTCAAACGCTAAAAAAGTTTCAACAAATGCTCAACATGTTCAACTTCCGTTCGGGACTTAGCAATCATATCATCAACATAAACCTCTATCTCCTTGTGCATCATATCATGAAACAAGGTAGTCATAGCTCGTTGATACGTGGCTCCGGCGTTCTTCAGATCGAAGGGCATCACTCTATAACAGAACGTTCCCTAAGGTGTGATGAATGTTGTCTTCTCCATATCCTCGGGTGCCATCTTGATTTGATTATATCCGGAAAACCCGTCCATAAACGAAAAGACTTTGAATTTAGCTGTATTGTCTACCAACATATCAATGTGTGGTAGAGGAAAATCATCTTTTGGACTAGCTTTATTCAAATCTCTGTAATCAACACACATACGGACTTTTCCGTCTTTCTTAGGCACATGCACAATGTTGGCCACCCATTGAGGATATGTGGAAGTCACCAGAAACCCCGCATCAATTTGCTTCTGAACTTCCTCTTTGATCTTCACTTCCATATCTGGATGAGTTCTTCTGAGCTTCTGCTTCACAGGCACGCACTCAGGCTTCAACGGCAGGAAATGTTGCACAATATTTGTATCTAGACCTGGCATGTCTTCATACGACCAAGCAAATATATAGGAATATTCTCGTAGCAAACTGATCAACCCCTTCTTGACAGACTCTTCAAGGAGTGCCCCAATCTTCACCAATCGAACACAACTCCAGACCCCAAGTTGACTGTTTCCAGATTCTCAAGGTGTGGCTGAATGATCTTCTCTTCGTGCTCAAGAAGACGGGTAATCTCATCAGGAATCCCTTCAACATCATCTTCCTCTGCTTCGAATACAGGGAATTCAAAATTGGGAGATGGCGTTGGATCATTATGTTCAATGGGTTTTAGAATCAACCTGCATAATGATTTGGGATAATAAAAAAACTTTAGAATTTAAACAAGCAAATCATTATGCAGATGAAAAGATTGCTTTTATTCTTGTTTTTTAGGGTTTTTTGTGATCACCGATTTCATGCAAAAACAAAAAGTGAAAACAAATGGAAAAACAAATGTTTATCATGAATTTATTGAATGAAATATCATTGTATATATGACGCCAACAATGTCATCACTTCTCCTTTTGGCATGGGAGAAGGGTTTTTAAACAAAGTGAACATATTACGCTGACTTATGAATGACTGTAGGAACATCCACAACGACCATATTATGGCAGATCCCGCCAGGGATAACAAAGTTGCCAGTATCCTCTGCATCCTCTTCCAGAATAGCAGCAGCTTCCTCAGCTTGATCGGCGTGGATGAAACCTCCACTCTTGAACAATCCTTTCTCATTGAAGACCCCTGAAGAATAGCCAATGCCAGCCCGGGATTTATTGTCCTCAAGCTCAATCATCTTCCCTAAACCAGCAACTGCACCACATTCAATGGCCAGTTTCGCATCACGATAGGAAGCAAATTAAGGAGACTTTTTCTCAATTGGCTCAGCAATAGATAAAGCTTGGAAAGGAGTTCCAACTTCATCCTCAGCATCAATATATGAGAAATAAGACAAGTGGCTAACTAGGAGAGCCTTTTCTCCCCCTACCACAACCAGTTTCTTATTCTTAACGAATTTCAGCTTCTGGTGTAGGGTGGATGTCACGGCGCCAGCCTCGTGAATCCATGGTCTACCAAGGAGACAGCTATACGATGGGTGGATATCCATAACCTGGAAGGTAACTTGGAAATCACTTGGTCCAATCTTGATTGGGAGATCAACTTCCCCAATCACAGTCTTACGCGACCCATCGAAAGCTTTCACAACAACACCACTCTGCCTCATGGGAGGCCCTTGATATGACAATCTAGAAAGAGTGGATTTCGGCAATACATTTAAAGATGACCCAGTGTCCACCAGCACGCTGGACATGGCGTCGCTCTTGCAATTCATGGATATATGTAAAGCCATGTTGTGGTCTCTTCCCTCCTCAGGGAGATCAGCGTCACATAAACTCAAAGTGTTGCAAGCAGTGATGCTTGCAACAATACTATCAAACTGTTCAATCGTGACGTCATGATCAACATAAGCCAGATCCAAAACTTTCTGCAGAGCCTCCCTATGGGGTTCTGAATTCAGAAGTAAAGATAACACAGAGATCTTGGACGGCGTTTGTAGAAGCTGGTCTACAACGTTGTACTCACTCTTTTTGATGAGCCTTAGCATCTCATCACAGTCTTCATTCATAGTGCCACTAGGCCAACAGAAGAAGTAGGAGTCTTTTGTACAGAGGAGGATTTAACAACAAGTGCCGGATTCGGAGGATTAACAGCATTCCCCACCGGACGCACATCAGAATCAACCTTAGCCTGAGGCTTCGGCGCTGAAAAGACACGACCACTACGGGTCAACCCGCTCACATCAGCAATATTAACAACAGAGGATGAAGGCAAAGGCACTTCTTTCCCATCTTCCACAACAACAGGATTATAGCGGAAGGGAACTGCTCTATCTGAAGCATAAGGCACAGGGCCTGCAGGCTTAATCACCAAAGAAGGAGAGAGCTTCGGCTTGCTGGCATCATAATGAATGACAACAGGCTCAGGAATTTTGAACACAGGGGAAATCACATTCACTTCTGGTTCGTCTTCATCAACATTTCTGTTTTGAAGAATCTCTATAGTCCCATCATCTAGCAGCTCTTGCAACTCTTTGCGCACTTGGCGACAACCCAGACGATTGACAGAGCAGATACGACATTTGTCATGGTCGTGCTCCATATGACTGTAATCACACAGCAGACGATGCAACTCGACCAATGACTGTCGAATATGACTTACATATTTGACCTTGTATTTGCCAGGGCAACCCTGGACCATGTTAACCGACTTCCCATGCTCGGGTAATGGGTTCTTCGTAACATTGGGGCCTGAGTCCTCAAAGCTCAGAATGCCGCATCTCATAAGATCTTGAACCTTAGTCTTCAACGGATAGCAATTTCCTACATTGTGACCCGGAGCACCGGAATGATAAACACAATGTTGGTCGGGCTTGTACCACCACTGCGGGTTAGCAGGCACAACCGGAGGCTCTCTGGGAGTAATCAATTTCCGCTCTATCAAAGAGGGATATAGCTCAGCGTATGACATAGGAATCGGATCGAAAGTGATCTTCTTCCTCTCATAACTCAAATTAGCTTGATTACTATTGTTGCGAGGCTGGTAAGCCTGTTGCTGAGGACGATGCTGCTGTTGATACTATTGAGGTTGTTGCTGATTATGATGCTGATTATCACGAAAGACAGGTGCTATATGAGCCACCTGATGCTGGTTGCTGGAATGACGCACAAGCTTCCTCTTAGCAGAGGGTCTTCTTGGTTTAGCATGGGATTGCACGGCATGTGCCTCCCCATCTTTCTTCTTAGAAAACGCCCCATACCGCTTGCTTGAAGAGCCTTCATCCTTGGATAAACGTCCTTCTCGGACTCCTTCCTCCAATCGCATCCCCATGTTCACCATCTCGGTGAAATCAGAGGGAGCACTAGCGATCATCCGCTCATAGTAAAATGAACTCAAAGTCTTCAAAAAGATTTTGGTCATCTCCTTCTCTTCTAGCGGAGGAGTAATTTGAGCTGCCAGCTCTCGCCACCTCTGGGCGTACTCTTTAAATGTCTCTTTGTCCTTCTGGGACATGGCTCTGAGTTGATCATGGTCAGGAGCCATATCCACATTATATTTGTATTGCTTGACGAAGGCTTCGCCAAGATCGTTGAAGGAACGGATGTTTGCACTATCTAAGCTCATATACCACCGAAGAGCTGCACCAGACAAACTATCCTAAAAATAATGAATCAGCAGCTGATCATTATCCGTCTGAGTAGACATTTTCCTGGCATACATAACCAGGTGACTGAGCGGGCAGGTGTTGCCCTTATGCTTCTCAAAGTCAGGGACTTTGAATTTAACGGGTATCTTAACACCGGGAACCAAACATAATTCAGCAGCAGACTTGCCGAAGAAATCTTTCCCTCTAAGAGTCTTCAATTCCTTGCGGAGTTCAAGAAATTGGTCGTTCATTGCATCCATCTTTTCATTAACATCTGGGCCCTCAGACGGCTCAGAATGATAGATGGTGTCGTCTACCCTAGGAATGGTATGCACGACAGGAGGAGGCATCGCAAGGACCGGGCTAGATGCCGGCATGGAAGCAAAGGTAGGAGCTGGAATATCAGGCATAAAACCTGGAGGCATCCCCCACAGAAACCCGGTTGGCATGGCTGGCATGAAATGAGCACTGGCAGCTGGCACTGTTGAGGAGACAATCTCTGAAATAACCGTCCTCTGGGGAGGAGTTGCGGGTGGTGGAGACGGTTGGTTCTGAGCAGCTAAGAATTGCTCCATCAGAGCACTCAGTCTGGCAACTTCTTCTTTCAGCTCACGGTTCTCTTGTTCAAGTTGATCCATCACTCTTGCAGAGTTGGCTCGGGTGTAGTACCGATGAGTCAACTTGTCTTCAAAATAAATAAAGAGCACAGAGTTAGGCCACAGACAAGAAGACCGGAACAACACCTGCTTATGCAAAATGATGCATGCAATGCTCGTGCACATGATTTGTTTTTATTTTCAAAGGAACTTTCAGGGTATTATTTGCAATTTAGAATATCAATCATTTTAATTGCATATGGAAAATATCTCATCAAATATATTTGAACAAAGAAGTACAGCATTGTCCATTACATTACAAGAGAGAAGGAAAATAAACATCCTATGGATCCCTAGAAGCTCGGGATGCCGGAAGATAAGTTGCACGAAGCCTCTTGATCTCTCTCTCATACGCTGCTTCCATATCCGCCTTATCTTTGGCGAGTCTATCATACCTCCTTTTCTAGAACTTAGAAGACTGAGGAAGTAGAGAAGTCCAAGTATCATCAGGATCATCAATGACCTGATGTTCGAGAAACTCGATCATGGCATCTTTCTCCTTCAGCTGTTGAAGCAACTATTCTCTTTCACGGATCCAGGCACGTGAAAGGTCTTCGTTTCTCAACTCCTCTACGCCTTGGTTAGGGAGGGTTAAAGGCCCAGCCACAACCAAAGGTGTAGGTCTCGGATAATCATAAGGCATGAGATACTCAGATGCTCTCTTCCTCACCCAAGTAGTATATGGCTCTAGAGCTATGCAGTTCTTCAGACCCAATTCACTTCTACCCTTCTTGTGAATCTTGCGCCAAGCGCGGACCATCCTGGCTTTCAGGCCTTGAGGATCTTTACCCTCCTGAAAGAACACACCTTCTAGCAGAATGTTATTAGGTTTATCCTTTAGGGGGGAACCCAAGCTGACGACGTGCTAATATAGGGTTGTAGCTAATCCCACCACATGTACCAAGAAGAGGCACATTGGAGAATTCACCACAAGAATCAATAATCTGGACACCGTCATATGCACGATCGTACCAAGAGATATCATCATTAGTGAGAGACATGAGTCTCGTAGACCACCGTAGACATCCCTTGTTCTCCTTGAAAGCGACCGTCTGAGGTAAGTGAGAAATAAACCACTTATACAACAGAGGTAAACAACACACAATAGCACCACCAACCTTTGCATTCCTCAAGTGTAAAGAGACATAGGCATCACCCAACAGAGTCGGAACGGGATTAAGAACAGAGAAGATCCTAATGGCGTTCACATCCACAAATTTGTCGATGTTGGGGAACAATACCAGTCCATAGATGAGAAGCACAAATATGGCCTCAAAGGCATCCTCACTCATGGCCTTCCCATAAACGGTAGCTTGAGCGATGAGGAACTCAGAAGGGAGACCTTGAATTTCACCTTTGGTAGTCATATGAGCTTTAACCAAAGATTCATATATGTGCAACATGTCAGCTATCTCTTGAGAAGTAGGAATTCTCTCCAAGCCATTGAACGACACTTGATCTAGAATCGGAATACCCACAAGATGCGCATACTCCTCAAGGGTAGGCAATAGCTGAAAGTCTGGAAAAGAGAAGTAGTGATATAGAGGATCATAGAACTGCGCCAAAGTATTCATCAACCCTTCATCAACCTGAGTAGTCAGCAGAGGCAGAAGCTTCCCATAACGAGCTTTGAAACCCAAGGGATCTAATACATAAGATGTCAGATTCCTTAACTCTTTCAGATCGGGTTGTCTAAAGTTGTACTTCTTTGTATGCCTTTTTGGTCTTTCCATATCTGAAAATTTTGCAAATAAACCCCTTAAGTTCCTTGAAAATTTTCTTTTTATCTGATGATATGGATGCAGATGAATGCATGAATGCATGAATGCAACAATCACACTCAAGGATCACGCAAAGCACACCAGACAAAGGTCATGGGATGGTTCATATTATCCCTAATATCAATCATCCATTTTGGTGGATTATGGTTTTCACCTTATCGACACCCAAGTTCCATTGATATTAACGATATACGAACGATTCAACCATCCTTAATATCAATCATCCATTTTGGTGGATTAGGTTTTCACCTTATCAACACCCAAGTTCCATTGATATTAACGATGGGTGAACGGATCAACCATGAATCACGGGTTTGTTGTGAGTCACGAGCATGGAGTCTCAGTTAAGAACCACCCAAAGGGAGTGTACTACAGTTTAAACCTGCCGAACATGTTCTACCAGAGGTCCCCATAGTCATCATCCCATCTTTCGAATATTATCGGAGGAACGAATACTCGTATTCCAAAAATATTCTCAAGAGAGACTCTTATGAGTGTAGTATCGCGTAACAATCGCATCAGATCTTACATCTGAACGACCTCCATACTACGTCCTAAAAATAGGTCAAGATGGGCTTGGTAAACTAAGGTCCTCGGCTTCTACGACACATATTGAAAGAATGATGCCTAACCACAAATAACTCGTGTGACATCATTAATCCAACATGACCTCCACCAAGTGAATGGACTCGCAAGTCAACTTGTTAAGGAATAACTCCACACAAGTCAACGAGACTATGCCATTCTCCTATCATAGGGTGCACTCGAGTTCGGGTATAGAACTCATCTCACAGAGATCACCAAGCAAGCAAGCAATTGATATATCAAGCAAATCAATCATTACAAGCAATACAGTAATCCCAAATTGTACAAAAATATGTCATAAACAATATATCACAACAATTGTGAAAAGTTGGCAAACCCACTAGGAAACATCTTTTTTCCCCAGCAGAGTCGCCACTTTTCTGTAGCGGTGTATTCGTCGCTTTATGATTTATTGATTAAATCAAAAGCAAAGTATACAAAGATAGAGTCGCCACCACACTTTTATTTATCCTAAGGAATGGCTAAAAAGCGAACAAAAGCCTAAGAAGTTTTACACATGGAAAACTAATGAAAAAGGTACAGAGATCTGGGTAAGGGGATAATTATGCAAAGGGAAGGTGTTAGGCACCCAATGCATCCTAGGTACTCCTAGGGAACCCTTTTCACAAATTATTGCAAAAAGATATTGTTTATGAAAATATTTATTGTGCAAACATTGATTGGGAGGATGAGAGAAGAATGTACAATTTTATTATTTTTGTGTTTGGATGGAAAGATCCATTGCCTACGTACCTTTACAAGATCAAAACCTCGTAGTTCGGCTAAAATATTTCCAAAATATGAGTGGTTTGATTTTAAACAAAAGCCCTAAGGTCTTTCATTATCCATGGGAGAAAACTCAACCTATACAACCACAAGTCCACCATGTGAGAAAAGCTTCAACTTGTTAGTGAGGGACCATGCCCTATAATAAGCAAGGAAGTCTTACAATTCAATCACTAAGGACAAAAGGTGAGATTTACATCAACCACTAAGATAATTGAGATCTATGGCTAATGTATGAAAACTTATCAAGAATGGACAAAGCCACAAAACAATTGAATGAGTGAAATTAACCAATTAGGATTATTCACAAAAATGAAGTCAAAGTTGACATTAGATTCAATTCAAAAGAAGTATTATGAAAATGAAGTTTGAAAATCAAAGGCTTAAGGCCTAGGTTTCTAGTTTGAAAAGAAGTGAAAATGTTTGCACAAAGTTTTCTGGTTTGAGTTAACATGCAAATGGAGGTTTAAAAAACAAAAATGGTGAAGGTTAAGGGATGCAAAACTTCTTAGATGTTCACCTCTTGAGATCATATGTAGATGATCCAAGTGATTCCTTTGGAAAAGGCAACAAACAAAGCAAATAAGCAACATATCAGAAACAAGTCAACATAAATGGATACCAGATGCCAATCAATGGACTTACACCAATCTCATAAAACAAAGAAAACATGGATACCAGATGCCAATCAATGGACTTACACCAATCTCATAAAACAAAGAAAATAAATGCAATAAGCAAGAGGAATCAAGTTGCCAATAAATGGTCTTACACTCGACTCCAAGGAAATGGGATGCCAATCAATGGTCTTAGTCCCAACTCCTACCAGATCATAGGAAACAACTGCCAATAAATGGACTTACAATTGACTTCTCAATGGACAAAACAAACAAGGAAACAGGTAACCAATCTATGGGCTTACACCTGACTCCACAACAAATGATCATAGGAAACAGATAACCAATCAATGGTCTTACATCTGACTCCTCACAAGGCAAAAATATAGGAAATGGAGTGCCAATCAATGGTCTTATGTCCACCTCCACAGGAAATGATCATAGGAAACAGATAGCCAATCAATGGTCTTACATCTGACTCCTCACATAAACAAACATGCTATGAAAAGCAAAAAGCAAGCACATGGAATGATGCAAGTAGATATGCAAAAGCAAACATGAAAGATGCACAGTTAAGCAATCAAGCAGTCAGTTAGCACAAACTATACACAATCAAGAGGCTCAATCAAGGTTGGGCTTTAAACAAGCCAATACTGTATGGGTGTTTTGAGCTCTTAACCCTAACATTGAGAGTTAGGGTGAAGGAGATGAAATGGAGATGAGGGTTATGCCTCATAGCTCTTATCCCTGGCCTGGGAGAGCTTTAATCAATAGAAAGTGTGGGAGTTCATAATGAAGGAACTCTTCTCCACAAATGATGGACTCTATAAGATCTTGGGTTCTTATTCACAATGCATCAACATATGGTGTGAGCAAAGTGAATGACACAACTGAATAGCAGGGGATGGATTACACATCCCTTTTATCTGCCAATTGCCTCTTAAGAGGACTTTACCTGCTTGGCACAAAATTAAAAAAACAAAAACATGGCCTCTTAAGGAGGGCTTCAGACAGGTGCCTGCCAAAGTAACATGACAGGTCTTCCAGACTACATGAAGATTAGGGATTATACCTAAGTGGTATGCCAACCACAAGAAAAGGCAAAGCAAAGTTCAAATGAACTTAAAGCAACTTAAGTACCTGTGTAAACAACTAAACCAATCAGTACAATACTCAGACAAACAGACAACAGTCAATAACAAACAGACAATCCCAATATACAACACATAAGCCATAAGGCAAACTTAAATGAGTTATCATCAACCTACAAAACAACAAATGTTAGCAATCAAAAGCAAGTATCAACATTCAAATGGCACAAGTTGATCAACCAAATGTGTGACACAAATTGTCACACCAATGCAAACATGTGCATAAAACAGAAATGGTAAATGAGAAAAATACCAAACCAAGCCTAAAACATCCATCAATGTGTCTAGAATCATCATGTAAAATTTCATGTCCATTGGATTAAAATCAAGCATTTCATGATAGAAAGAGCAAGGCAAGGTCACAAATGCACATATGATCAAAGATTCTAGCACCAGCAAAAATCCAGCCATGCACAACTTCAAAATTCATGATCATAAAAAACTAGACATCACAAGGATCATTTTGCAAAAAATTAGGAGTGATTTGATGCATTTTTCAATTTGTTATGATTTTTAGAAGTTAGCATAAAAAATGAAAATGAAAGTGAACATGTACATGGAAAATAAGGAGGGAAATGTGAAAATGATGAAATGATTTGAAAAACTGCCTTCGCTGAGAATCGAACACGGTCAAAATTCAATTGGAGCGCGCCAAGGTGAAACGACACCGTTTCACCTGAAAGCCCTAGCATTGCCCAGAATCCGTCGCTAGCATGCAAATCCGTCGCTAATCACATGAATCTTCATCTTCTTCATGAGGAAGATGATGAACAGTGCATGAGCTTCATGCAATTTTCCAGAAAATTTTCTAGAAATCCACAAAAATTATACCAAACGAATCCTCATGCAATGTACATCAATAATCCATGGTCAATTCATGCTAAAACAACATATATTATGCAAATCGATCACAAACATTCTTGACATGAAAACTTCAATCATGCATAACTCAGTGAATAGTGCATCATTTCACACGATTTTTCTACCAGAATCACCAGGAAAGCAAGATCTACCAGAATATGTACATGAATTTCAAAATTAAGAGATTCGAAACTTGACCTCTTGAAGAGCAGAATCTTGGAAATGCACGATCCACAGCTTGTATTGATCCAAATCCACTCTATGATGCTTGTGATGATGTTTGGTGAAGAAAAGGAAGCTTGAACACGTGTAGATCAAGCTTAATCTTGAATTTCCATCTTCAACTTCATGAGCTTACTATGCACAATTCTTGCTCGAACTCAACAATTCAACACTTGATCTGCACTCAATTCATACCAGAGAACAAGAATATGGCATAAAATTGCAATGTTATGAAGAGAAAATTTGAATTATGAATGGAAGAAAATTTTGGAGGGAGAGAGAATTTGGATCTTGAAATGTGAAAAAATGATTAACCTCCTTCAAATTCTGTTATGATTTAGTACATATATGCCTTCTTAATCAACTTGCTAATCCATGATTAATTTGGTTAATGAAAATAAGGTGTTTTGCAAAAAATCAAAATTGCATGGTGCATGTACTAATTACATGTGAACAGTACCACTCCCTTCATCAAAGTCACTTAAAATGATCTTTTAAACATAATGGCAATGGTAGAAAGTCCATACAATGCACCATTTTTGAATTTTGCAATTTCCCTCCAAAAAAGTCATGGATATGCAAGTGATTATGTGATGACATTTTATGTAATGTGATGCATGATTTGGAAATTAGAGGTCAAGAGAAGAATATTGCAAAAAGAACCACCCAATTGGAGCTTTGGTTCAAAAGTTATGCTCATTTGAAGTTCCATGCACACTTGGCAATGATTTGATCATATTTCCTCAACCATTCATCAGATGCTCATGATCTTGGACTTTTTGGAAATGGGAGAAAGAGATCTTAAACTTTTATGTTGGACAAAATTTCATTTGAAGATTTTTTGATGTTGGAAAGTTGAGTTGAAGTTGGATCAAAAACTTGCCATTTTTGGAAAGTTGAAATTATAGGTCACTTTCCATTTTTGGAAACTTTTGACTTGACTTCAAATTCTTCAACCTTGACCTTTGAAATGATGAATAAGCATGATTTGAACATGAATGGGATGAAGAAACTCAATTTCCACACTCAAAGTCCACAGTTGACTTTTCAGTTGACTGCATTGGCCCTTAGATGACCTGAAATTGTTCTGATGAATTTAGGGCCTTTGTCACTTGGGAACTTGCTCCAAAATGAACCTATAGCTCAAATAAGCTCAATGAAATGATCAGATGATCCATAACTCAATGGAGACTTCATCTCTTTGTACTATGACTTCACCTGATGCCTTGACTGTTGATTGCTTAAGCTGCAAGTAACAAAGGTTAATGACATATTTTTGTACATTTTTGGTTAGTGATTAAAAGAAAAACAATGATATACAAATGCAAGCCATGCTTGGTGATCAAGAACCACTCTCAAAGAGATCCCATCCACAGGGAAGGGAGCAAGGTGTTTAATGATCCTTGAGGCAATGCAATGTTATGATATGATGCCATGAGGGATCTTAGGGACAAAATTGGGGTCTTACAGTATGTTTCATGAGCATAGTCCATTATACTATGTCTCTAACATGCATTAACACCAAAATTCTATTGACCGACCTCAAATAGTTGTGACTTCTATATAAGTCCAATTACGATTGCTTAACATAGCGCTAAATTTGTGACACAAAAAGGCATAACATTCTAGTTAGTGAGATTATAAGTCTTCCCTCTTTCATGGTATTGTGTGGAAACTTAGCCTTTTTTCCTTCCTTTGGAAGATGTCTTGGCTCAAGGATCCATGCTTGTGATAAGTGGGTTGAGTGTTTTCCAAAGAATGACTTAAAAATGAAAAGCAAAAGCAAAACAATACTAACTTCTAACCCATTAATAACTAACTTTTAATTTCAAGCCATTTACTTTAATATCATTTAATTTTAGTCTTTATTCATTTTCCATTATTCATACCATTCTAATTGTTTATGTTAATGCAATTTTCACTTTGTCCATTTGGACCAAATAGTGTGATATATCTTGTTTGTGTATACTTTGCTTGTTTGTGTGGTCTTTGACCATTAATGTACATAATAACAACAAAAACCCTAAAAAACTTTTGTGTGGACTGTTGGCTTGATCTTGAACAAATGGACTTAGAATTTAGGCAACATTCCTATGCTAAAGGACTTGGCCAATGCCAACTTTCTGTGAAACTAAGTGCTTGCAATTTGAAACTTCATCTGATACATCATTCAAGATCCCTTGAGTTCATCTGCAACATGATCATTGTGAAGCTGTTATTGTGAACCTGTGACTTGTGGAAATCATCTGTTACATGGGCTAATTTGAAGACGATCATGGAGTGGCTAAGCTTGGATGTGGCTATCTTTATTTGATGCCTTGCTCTTCAAGATAATATAATTGTACATTTGTGTGTTGCTTGATAATTTCCTAAGTTTTATCGCATTTCATAATTTCCTTCTTGTTTTATGTTGTATTAGTGGTTCATCTCTTTTTGTCGCATTTTATGCGTTTCCGTGGTAGTTCTATTTGGTTTCCAGGTCCAACAATAAGCCTGAAAGATGCGTAAGGGAAGAACGGGAGTCAAAGACAGTGTGCAAAGCGAAATAAGACAAAAACAGGGTGCTGACACGAGTGCCCGTGTCAGCATCTGCAGAAGTGGAATGTAGGAAAAGCAGAAAACAGGGGGCTGACACGGGTGCCCGTGTCAACGATGAAGGAGAAGTGTTAACAGAGAGCCAACACGGGCGCCCGTGTCAGCTGACACGGCCTGTGTTGGCCAATTCGCCCCGTTTGCTGATTTTTATTGTTTGAGTCTCTTTGTAAGTCCGGAGGGCAGTCTTAGTATTTCACTATGCTTTTAGATGATTTGGAACTATTTAGTCTACGATTGGTAAAGAGAAAAGGGACTTTTTGATTGTACGAAGAAGAGACAGAAAAGAGAAGAAAGCTTTCAAGGTGTTTGGAGAAGAAAAGATTTTCAAGATCGGAAGAGATTGAAGATCAACCTTCATCACCAAAGAATTGTAATGTCTCTATTTTATAATTTGCTTTCTTTGAATACTATGAGAAGCTAAATCCCCTAATGTTAGGGGGTGTCCCTGAATTGCTACTGTATGAACAATATTTCTATGTTTTTATGATCATCAACATTATTCTTAATTCAAATTATTATACAAAGTTCTTAATGCTTTATTTTATCGGGCAAATAGAATTTTGATCTATGGTTAAGGTTCAGGTCGGACAAACAACCTTATCGCTTGTTGTATAATAATACTTCGGTATAATCGCTTAGGAATAAGGATCATACCGTAGTAGCCGTTAATTCTTGTTCAATTGCGTATTTCTTAACGTCATTTTGAATAGCTAAGGAATTAGGATTGAAATTGACTATTAATGGTTTTCGGCTAAGGAATTAGAGAAAACAATTCTTGAGAATCGGTTTTGAACGATTACAACGTAGATATCGTATAATGAGGAAGTAATGTAGTACAAAGCAATTCATACATCTTGCCCTAGCATGCTTTCTTATATCGATTAACAGATTTTTATACGCTTTGTGTAATTTATTCTCGTTCTTATCATTTTGAAAACAACCAACAAACCCCCTTTGATCTTTTGTTCAATGGAATTATTGTAAAGATTTGTACTTGATACGCAGTCCTCGAGATCGATACTTGAGATAACACCCATTTTATTACTACATTGGTGAAAATCATACACTTTCTATTTTACCGATCAAGTTTTTGGCGCCGTTGCCGGGGACTGCCAACGTATAAGTTGAATAATAATTCAATTGAAATTTTGTTGCTCTGCAACCGAAGTTTTATTTCTCTGTACTATTGTTTCATTTTATAAATTCTAATAATTGTCTAATCTTTGTATGCGAGGTAAGGCCTCAGCTGAATTTCTTTTCGACGCAGAACCAGAAAGATTATTGTGTGCAAAACACCGAAAAGCTAGACTAGAACTATCAGAGGCAACCCTCATTGTTTCTGAGTCTGAAAAAGAAGAAGTTGTTTCAGTTCATTCGGAAGACTCTGACACCGTATCTGAAACGATGGTTGAAGCTCCACCTCCCGTGGAAAGACTTCTGGGTGACTATGGAGGTGCAAATGCTCCGACTGGAAGGTTAACAATAGTAAACCAACCGGTGAATGTTGATCATTTTCAGCTACACCCTTCAACGATTCATCAACTCGGAAGGAGACCGTTCTCCAGATAAATCAATGAAGATGCCAACAAACATTTACAAAGATTTCTGACCATGACGATATCGTTGAAAATTGAGGGAGACTCAGAGGAAGCTAAAACGTTGGTGATATTTCCATTTACATTATCGGAAGATGCCGAAGAGTGGTTTTACTCTTTACCCGCGGGAAGCATTACAGCTTGACAACAAATGGAGACAACATTTTTGAATGAGTACTTCCCTGCCTCTATTTATATCTGTAAGAGATATGACATAGTTAATTTCAAACAGAAGGAAGGAGAGTCACTCGGAGACGCTTACAAGAGGTTCAAGCAATTGTTAGTTGCATGTCCTACTCATAACATGGATGCAACTGAACAAATGCAAATTTTTGTGAATGGCCTTAGAATGAAGACTAAGCAACTCATAGACACCGCTGTCGGTGGCTCACAAATTTTACAACAGCCATTGGAATAAAGAAAATCATCGAAGCCATTGCAGCAAATGAGCCTCTGGAGCTCTATGACCGTAGTGTAAGTCAACCTGAAGGTGTCATTGATATCAAGCTAGCAAATCAAGTTGTGAATATGGAAGACCAAATAACAGCTGAAGTAGAGCCAAGAATCAAGAAAATGGCTCTTGACACTCAAACGGTGGCACAAGTTCAACCGGTTCAACCAATTCAAGCGGTTAGTTGTGAAATTTGTGGGGGGCCTCACTTCGCCATGCATTGTGTGGCAACTGCACAACAGGTAGAAGAGATTAATTTTCTGAAGCAAAACAACCCTTACTTCAATACATAAAATCATCCAAATTTCTCCTGGAAGGACCAGCAAGGAAATGTTCAGAAGCAAGCGCCCAATCAATATCAAAGCCAACCACAACAACAGTATCGACCACAACAACAACAACCATACCAGCAGCAGTTTCACCAACCCCAACAACAATTTCAACAATAGGTACCAAGAAAAGCAGATTGGGAAATTGCCATTAAAAAAATGGCGGTTCAAAGTTCCCAATTTCAAGAGGAGACTAGAAGTAATCTAAGAAACATTGGTGCTTCGATAAAAAATCTGGAAGTGCAAATGAGTCAGATTGCTCAACAACTCGTGGGTTCTCAAACACCGGGTGCATTACTGAGTGCTACAGTTACAAATCCATGAGAGCATAATAATGTGAGTGATGTAACCACAAGGAGTGGTAAATCGAAAGAAGTCCCTGAGAAAGATGAAGACCAAGAAGACCAATTGCTTGAAGTTGAGTTGGAAATAAAAGAAAATGAGGTTGTGAGTGAAGAGGTGGTGGTGCCTAAACTGGTGGTTAATGAAAAAGTTAGTGAATCAAAGCCGGTTGTCAAACTCCCTCTCCCCACAAGAAATAAGAAGAAAGAGCAACATGAGAAGAACTTCGAGAAATTCTTGGAGATGTTTAAAAAGCTTGATATTAACATTCCGTTCCTGGAGGCACTTGAACAAATCCCCTCATATGCCAAATTTATGAAGGATATTATTTCAAAAAAGAGGAGCACCGACACTTACCCTATTGTACTAACCGAAACTTGTAGTGCAATTTTGCAGGGTATGAAGATTCCGGTAAAGAAGAAAGACCGAGGCTCGGTAACTATCCCTTGCACTATTGGGGATAGATCTTTCAAAAAGGCCCTTATAGACTTGGGGGCAAGTGTGAGTCTCATGTCGTTATCCATTTACAAGAGGTTGGGGATTGGAAAAGTGAAAGATACCAGAATGACACTTCAATTTGCTGACCACTCTGTGAAGAGACCATATGGAGTAGTGGAAGATGTTCTTGTGAAGATTGATAAGTTTGTATTTCCGGTGGACTTTGTCATCTTAGAAGTACCGGAAGATGAAGAGATACCGCTCATTCTTGGTAGACCTTTTTTGGAGACAGGAAGATGTTTGATAGATATAGAAGAGGGAACCATGACTCTAAAATTTTACGATGAAGAGTTGAAAATTAATGTGCGAAACACCATGAGATACAAAGATGATGTGGCCACCAGTCAACACATAGAGGTGATTGATCAAGTGGTTCTGCAAGAAAATCCTTTAGGTGAACCACAATTTCCCTTGGAGAGAGTTCTAAGTCTATCAATTTCTAAAGACACTTAAGAAGTTGATGAAAAGGAGAGGGAAGTGTTAGCTATGATGGAAACATAACTACCCTTTAAAGGATCCCGATCACTCCGGTGGGAAAACTTGAGGGAACCTCAGTTTGAGGAAAAGAAAGATGAGACCAAGAAAGTAGTTGAGCTAAAACAACTGCCTGAAAATCTCAAGTATGTTTTTCTAGATTCTGAAAGGAGATGACCGACTATTATAAGCTCTAATTTAGAAGTTCCCCAAGAAGACAAGCTCATCAAGGTTATGAAGAGGCACAAAAGTGAAATGGGATGGGCGATAGAAGACTTGAAGGGGATTAGCCCTACAGTATGTATGCATAAAATTCTCATGGAGGATGGTCACAAACCAGTGGTGTAACCCCAAAGAAGACTAAATCCCGTAATGAAAGAAGTGGTTAGGAAAGAGGTTCTTAAACTATTAGATGTGGGGTTAATTTATCCCATATTCGATAGCTCTTGGGTAAGTCTTGTTCATGTGGTTCCAAAGAATGGAGTAACTACCGTGATAAAGAATGAAAAAAATGAGTTGCTCCCTACAAGGACAGTCACGGGGTGACGTGTTTGCATCGATTACAGAAGGTTGAATTTGGCGACAAGAAAGGACCAATTTCCTTTACCATTCATCGATCAGATGTTGGAAAGGTTGGCTGGTCATGACTTCTATTGTTTCCTTGATGGCTACTCTGGATATAATCAGATAGCGGTTGCACCAGAAGATCAAGAGAAGACATCTTTTACATGCCCCTATGGTATTTTTGCTTACAGAAGAATGCCATTTGCGTTATGTAATACGCCAGCCACATTTCAAAGATGCATGACTTCCATTTTTGCTGAAATGCTTGAAAAGCATATGGAGGTCTTCATGGATGACTTCTCGGTATTTGGTTTCTCTTTTGATAATTGTTTGACTAACCTCTCCATTGTCTTAGAAAGATGCCAACATACTAATTTAATTCTCAACTGGGAGAAGTGCCATTTCATGGTGTGAGAAGGCATAGTCTTGGGTCACAAAATTTCCCACAAGGGAATAGAAGTGGACCAAGCCAAGATCGAGGTAATAGCAAAGCTTCCCCCTCCAATAAACGAAAAAGGTATAAGAAGTTTCTTAGGGCATGCGGGTTTCTACCGCAGGTTCATAAGAGACTTTTCTAAGATAGCTAAACCTTTAACTACCCTTTTGGTTAAGGACATGGCTTTTATTTTTGATAAAGAGTGTGCCGTCGCATTTGAAACTATAAAAAATAAATTGGTGACGGCACCAATTGTCATTGCCTCAGATTGGTCTCTACCTTTTGAGATCATGTGTGATGCGAGTGACAATGAAGTGGGAGCAGTTCTTGGGTAATGTAGAGATAAACTGTTGCATGTCATATATTATGCTAGTCATGTTTTGAACCCTGCATAGATGAACTATGCGACTACCGAGAAGGAGTTGCTAGCGGTGGTCTATTCCTTCGATAAATTCAGACAATATCTGTTGGGTAATAGAGTCATTATTTATACTGACCATGTTGCTTTGAAGTATTTATTTTCTAAGCAAGACTCTAAGCCAAGACTATTGAGATAGATCTTACTCCTCAAAGAGTTTGATGTGGAAATTCGTGACAAAAAAGGGTGTGAAAATAATGTGGCTGATCACCTCTCTCGGATGTCCCTTATAGAGGAGAATGAGGAAAATCGTCCAATAAAGGATGGGTTTGCTGACGAACACATCCTTGCTGTTATTGGAATTCCATGGTTCGCAGACTACGCAAACTATCTAGTAGGTGGGGTGATCCCTAGCGAATTTGACTCTAACAAAAAGAAAAAGTTTGTGCATGATTGCAGGTTTTACTTGTGGGATGACCCATTCTTGTATAAGAAAGGAGTAGACGGGTTGGTTAGAAGATGTGTTCTCGAAGAAGAACAGAGAGATGTCCTGAAAGCATGCCATAACTCTGACTATGGTGGACACTTTAGTGGTGATAAAACCGCAGCCAAAGTCCTCCAGTCGGGCTTATACCGTCCTACACTTTTCAAAGATGCTCAACAATTAATCAAAGAGTGCGATAAGTGTCAAAGGATGGGAAACATCTCGAAAAGAAATCAGATGCCTCAGAACCCCATGTTAGAAGTTGAACTCTTTGATGCTTGGGGTATCGACTTAATGGGACCATTTCCACCTTCATTTGGAAAGAATTACATTTTTGTGGCGGTGGATTATGTATCCAAGTGGGTAGAAGCAGTTGCTCTACCAACGAATGATGCAAAAGTGGTAGTCAAGTTTCTAAAGGAAAACATATTTGTCAGGTTTGGAGTGCCGAGAGCTCTAATAAGTGATGAGGGAAATCATTTCTTAAATCACCTAATGGAGAAGGTACTCTTGAAGTATAATGTTAAACATCGTATAGCCACTATGTACCATCCGCAAACAAGTGGTCAAGTTGAAGTGTCGAATAGGCAGCTGAAACAAATTCAGGAGAAGACGATTAACTCATATTGCAAAGATTAGGCAAGTAAGCTTGATGATGCGCTTTAGGCATACCGAACTGCTTTCAAAACACCGATTGGTATGTCTCCTTATCAATTGGTATATGGTAAGGCCTGTCACTTACCCTTAGAACTTGAACACAAAGCTTTGTGGGCTTCAAAATTCCTTAATTTGGATCTTTCGAAAGCGGGAGAGTCCCGAATCCTTCAACTCCATGAGTTAGAAGAATTTAGGAACCAAGCATATGAAAATGCCAAAATTTAGAAAGACCAAACAAAAAAATGGCATGATAGAAGGATCCAAAGGAAGGAATTTTGGGAAGGACAAACGGTGTTATTATTTAATTCGAGGATGAAGTTGTTCTCGGGAAAACTGAGATCGAAATGGTTGGGACCATTTATGGTACACAAGGTATATCCCCATAGAGCGATTGAAATAAAAAATCAATCCAATGGGGACATTTTTAAAGTGAATGGCCAAAGGTTAAAACCTTACAATGTGGAGCAGGAAGTTGGTCAAATTGATGTTGTTCATCTTATCTAATAAGATGAACAACAGTCGAGCCAGGCGACGTTAAACGAAGCGCTACGTGGGAGGCAACCCACGCTTTTGTGTCTAATTATTTTCTTTGTTTTGTTGTGTGTTATTGACTTGTAGGTTTGGGCAATGTTTGCTAGAGGAGCCAAAAGTTCGTGTGCAAAAAGTCTTTGGAAAAATCGGTAGCAGAAGCCCGACACAAGCTTGAAACAACACTGAAAGAAAAAGAAAATCAGGGGCCTGACACGGGTGCCCGTGTCAGGAAGTAAAGGGAGAAGAAAGTTTTCCAGGGGTCTGACACGGTCGCCCGTGTCAGCTGACACGGCCCGTGTCAGCCCCTGCTGAAGTTGTTTTGGAAGAAGAAGGACATGGCCCGTGTCAAGGAGAGGGCATAGCGCTGACACGGTCGCCCGTGTCAGCAAGCGCGTTTGAAAATTTTCAATATTTTTCTTACCGTTTGACATGGGGCCCACCTCCAAATTTCTCCCACTAACTACCTTTTATCACTCATTCACTCCTCATAAACCTTTTCTCTTACCTATTCTCTCACCTTCATCTCTCTTTCTCTCAAAAACACCTAAAAGCATCCATTTTTGTTCATAAAAAGCTTCAACTTTTTCACTCAAAACTCCATCAAATCTCCAACCACCTTCACAAAAGCTTCTCCATTTTCCATCCTCTACCTTACTACGGTAATATTTTTCCCAAATCTTTCTTTTCAATTTCAATTTTTTTTTTCTTTGTGTGCAGGTAAGAACATATCTCGCCGAGTAGACAGAAGCACGAACGTGGCGGAATCATCTCGGCCACATCAGAGGGCAAGAAGGACTCTGAATGAGCACGATATTGTGTTTGAAGACTTAGAGCACCAAAAAAGGTATACTGCTCATCTTAAGAGAAAATTGACACCCACTAGATACATGTGTGATAACACTTTGCAGGAATTAGGATTGCAAGCTGAAATCCACCGAATGTTCCACACCTTAGGTATGTTGGAATTCATGCAGTTAGAAGCGCCAACTTTTGCGCGTATTACTCTTGAATTTTTAAGTACCATTGAATTTAAGTTGAAAAATCGGTGGAATGGAACTTTGAAAGAGTACTATGGTACTTTGCGTTTTCGTTTATTTAATACTAATCTGGAATTGTCTGTGGATGAATTGGGGAGTATCCTAAAACTCCCAATAGTAGGCCCTGGAACGGTGCCCGATACTTTTGTTCCGGTGGAATTCTGGACCGCTATAACAGGTAATGCTAAATATATCTCCAAGGGGGAAAAAGCATCGGGTATCCATAACCCTTATTTCAGGTACGCTCAGAAGGCTTTGGCGTACACCATGTTCGGTCGCGGTGATAGCACCGGTGTCTCCATCCAAAGGGAGCTTTTCTTTCTGTACAGTATGGCAACACAAACACCTATCAATGTAGCAGCATTTGCAGCTGACTACCTAGGCAGAGTTGGTCGCGCTACTTTAGGTGACATTTCGGTTGGCGGAATGATCACCTAGATTGCCGACCATTTTGGGTTTGGTGATGCGCTTGCTGAAGCTCCACAAGTGCCGGGTAAAAATAAACTGGACATGGCCGCGTTGATTCAACAAGGCATGATTGAGGTAAAACAAGATTTCTATTCTCTTGTCTGCCAAAAAGTTCATATTCTTGCTTTACCTGCTGATGATTTCATTAGTATCACTAACAAAGCCAACTGGCTTTATGAGTGTCCCGACCCTGATGAGGGGGACGAAGATTTTCTTGATTCCTTTCCTGTAGATGAGCATATGGAGGGTGCACCTAGCACTGAAGAGTAGTTTTACCAACAACCACCAGAAACGACCCAAGCTTCAGGGTCCTACTCCATGCCACAAGACCAATGGGGTTAGATTCAAAATAAGATCGGTCACCTTCGCATGGAGCAATCTAAGCAAGGTGAGGAGCTCACCAGGTTCGCAGTCGAACAACGCCGCCAAGGGACGATTTTGGATGAAATGAATGCGATGATGCAACGCATGATGTTGCATTATCCGTCTCCGCCCCCACCTCCTCAGTAAACACTGTGAGTACCCCTCTTATCTTGACAATGTTTGGTTCAAGTGTGGGGGGGTTTTATTGTTTTGTATTTTGTTTAAGTTGTGTTTGTTCGCTTTGTTACTTTGTTTTGTCTTTGTGTGTTTGTTTTATTTCCATGAGTTACAGATAAAAGTGGATTCTACTGGATAAATGATGGACTAGTGACCAGTGAGGGAAAGATGCAACCCTAGATTTTCTCCCGAGGCAACTTGGAAGTTGATACAGCTGAGAAAGAAAATGTTGGACGCAACTTGGCGACTCTAGACCGAAAGAGGCGATGGTAGACCCAAGCTGAAAAAGAAGTTATTTGTCATGAAGAGTGGTTTGGAGCCTGCAAGCTTATCCAACATGGTGAGATTTCAACATAACCAAACACAAAAGAGCGTATTTAGGTATGACTTTATCTCTCTAATTCTGCGTAAGTTCTACTGATACAGCACAATACAAAGACGCACACTGAGGCACGTTGTTTGTTTTCACCCGTTAGCCTTTCTAGCCATCCGTATTGTTGTATTTATCCATTGTTAATCCCGTTGAGCTTGTGCCCCCTTGTTTGTGAAAACCATTATGTTAACCATAAGCCAAACACTTCCTACCTTCGCTCGGCATGACTGTTGTATTGCTAAATTCGTGCAAAAAGATAAGTTTGGGGTGGTGATCCTTAGAAAAATTGAAAAAGGGCAAGTGCAACAAAAAGAAAAAAAAAGTATGTAAAAGTATCGACTTCTACCGAAAGAAAAAAAAAGAAAAGAAAAGAAAAATGGAGATGAGGTATAAGGACTTGTTTAAGTCAAAGACTCATGCCGTAATGAGATATTCAAAAAGAAAAATTGAGTGAAAAAGAGTCAAGTTGGACAACACCCCATGAAATAATTTGTGCACAAAGAATAGCAACAACATGAATGCCGAGTTTATAAACCTTTGTCATCCATTTTCATTTCTATCCCCACCGTACCTAAGCCTAGTTACAACCCGAAAGACCTCTAAAAGTGTGTGAATTTGGTATGTGTAGTGAACGTAGAATCTATTAAAAAATTAAGAGTTGATATTGTACACCTTGATATTATGAGTGCTAAACACTTTAACCCCGAGAGATTTGGTGAGTGGTATGAAGAAGTTTGCAGGTGAAGGAATACTCTGATATGATAATGCAGTGGATAGTTCGAATGGGTGAACCAGAAGCTTAATCGGGAAGGAGGAAGATAAGTTGCGAATAACATCAGCTGTATTGTGGAAAGAAGAAAATCCATGGTTGACCTCTGTGTTGTCTCTTACATCACTTGAGGACAAGCAATGAGATAAGTTTGGGGTTGTGATCGGTCACCATTTGCACTTAGTTTTCATCATCCATCCAGCATGAATCTTCAAGAATCGGTAACACTTTGTTCTTTCTTTTAGTTGATTTCCTAAGTTTTATCGCATTTCATAATTTCCTTCTTGTTTTATGTTCTATTAGTGGTTCATCTCTTTTTGTCGCATTTTATGTGTTTCCATGGTAGTTCTATTTGGGAGTCAAAGACAGTGTGCAAAGCGAAATAAGGCAAAAACAGGGTGCTGACACGGGTGCCCGTGTCAGCATGTGCAGAAGTGGAATGTAGGAAAAGAAGAAAACAGGGGGCTGACACGGGTTCCCGTGTCAGCTGACACGGCCCATGTCAGCAAATGCTGAAGGAGAAGTGTTAACAGAGAGCCAACACAGGCGCCTCTGTCAGCTGACACGGCCCGTGTTGGCCAATTCGCCCCGTTTGCTGATTTTTATTGTTTGAGTCTCTTTGTAAGTCCGGAGGGAAGTCTTGGTATTTCACTATGCTTTTAGATGATTTGGAACTATTTAGTCTACGATTGGTAAAGAGAAAAGGGACTTTTTGATCGTACGAAGAAGAGACAGAAAAGAGAAGAAAGCTTTCAAGGTGTTTGGAGAAGAAGAGATTTTCAAGATTGGAAGAGATTGAAGATCAACCTTCATCACCAAAGAATTATAATGTCTCTATTTTGTAATTTTCTTTCTTTGAATACTATGAGAAGCTAAACCCCCCAATGATAGGGGGTGTCCTTGAATTGCTACTGTATAAACAATATTTCTATGTTTTTATAATCATCAAATTTGTTCTTAATTCAAATTATTATACAAAGTTCTTAATGCTTTATTTTATCGAACAAATAGAATTTTGATCTATGGTTAAGGTTCAGGTCAGACAAACCACCTTATCGCTTGTTGTATAATAATACTTCGGTATAATCGCTTAGGAATACGGATCATACCGTAGTAGCCGTTAATTCTTGTTCAATTGCGTATTTCTTAACGTTATTTTGAATAGCTAAGGAATTATGATTGAAATTGTCTGTTAATGGTTTTCGGCTAAGGTATTAGAGAAAACAATTCTTGAGAATCGGCTTTGAACGATTACAACGTAGATATCGTATAATATGGAAGTAGTGTAGTACAAAGCAATTCATACATCTTGCTCTAGCATGCTTTCTTATATCGATTAACAGATTTTTATACACTTTGTGTCATTTATTCTCGTTCTTATCATTTTGAAAACAACTAACAAACCCCCTTTGATCTTTTGTTGAATGGAATTATTGTAAATATTTGTACTTGATACACAGTCCTCGAGATCGATACTCGGGATAACTCCCATTTTATTACAACATTGGTGCAAATAGTACACTTTCTATTTTACCGATCATTCGTAAACATCTTTTTTGTACAAAATACATATGCACACAAAAAGGGCTCCCTAGGAGTACCTAGGACACTTTGGATGCTAACACCTTCCCTCTGTGTAACCAACCCCCTTACCTGTAATCTCTGACATTTTATTAGTTTTGATTTGAAAACTTCTTACTTTTGGGTTTTGTTCGTACTTTTTCCCTTTTCCCTTGGAAATAATAAAAGCGCGGTGCCGACTATGGTTTTATTGATCTCTAGCTTATCCATAGCTTAATGATCATGAATTTACCACTACAAAAATTAAGTGGCGACTCTACTGGGGAGTAGTCTCTAGTTGGTTTAGCCTACTTTTTATGTGTATATATTTGTATATATGTGATATTTATATATCTGTATGTGTGATATAATATGTTTGTTGTGCTTGGTGATCTCTGAGTGGTGAGATAAATTCTAACCCGAGCTTGAGTGCAATTAAGATAGGAGGATGGTATAATCATGTTCGACTTGTGTGGAGTAGTCCTTAACAAGTTGGCTTGAGATCTATCTGCTCAGTGGAGACTCTTTTAGATTTGGAAATGTCACACAAGTATTTGTGGTTAGGCATTACTATCTGTAATTTGGGTCCGAGAAGCCGAGGACCATAGAACATTTACCCCCTCTTGGCCTATTTAGGATGTAGTGCAGAAAATGTTCAAGTGTAGACTTGATAACAGTTGTTACGCGATACTACACTCAGACGAGTTTCTCTTGAGAATATTATGGGTCAATGAGTCTGTCATCTTAACCTGTAATATTCGATAGATGGAATTAAGACTTTGGGAACTTTTTAGAACATGATCTACAGGTTTTTATCCTTAACTCACTCCTTTGGGATGGTTCTTACCCAAACTCCATGCTCGTGACTTACAACAAACCCTTGATTCTTGGTTGATTCAATCAAGTCTTGTCAATGTCAATGGAACTTGGGTGTTGATAAGGTGTAAACCATAATCCACCAAAATGGATGATTTATCTTGACAATGACTTGATTCATTCCTAGACCTTTGTTTGTTTCCCTTGTGTGTGATCCCTTATTTGTGATTGTTGTATTCATGCATTCATGCGCATCATAACATTCATCACACGAAAAATTTCAAGGAACGGAGGTATTATTTGCAAATATTTTCAGACCATGAATTGTGGACGAAGAAACACTAAGAAGTACAGTTTCAGATGTCCCAACTTGAAAGAGTTAAGGAAGCTAGCATCTTTTGTATTAGATCCCTTGGACTTCAAACAACGCCATGGGAAGCTTCTATCTATCTTGTCTGTTGATGTGGTGAAGGACTCTTGAGTGTGTTGGTGCAGTTCTATGATCCTCTCTACCGTTGTTTCACTTTCCCAGATTTTCAGCGTGTGCCTACCTTGGAGGAGTATTCTTATCTTTTGGGGATACCTATTTCTAGTAGGGTACCTTTTAGTTGATTGGAGGAGATTCCCCGATCTAGTCTTATTGTTGAAGCTCTTCACTTGAAGAAGTCTGAGATAGAGGCTCATTGGATGAAGAAAGGAGGGTTATTTGGGTTGCCATTTGATTTCTTCATCAAGGAAGCTACTGCTTTTGCTCAAGCTGGTAGTATGGATGCTTCTGAAGCTATCTTTGTGTTGCTAATCTATGGATTAACTTTATTCCCTAACATTGACAGTTTTATTAATGTTAACGCCATTAGACTTTTCTTGGTTGGGAATCCTGTGCCTACTCTGTTGGGTGACATGTATTTTTCTTTGCATCTAAGGAATTCTAAGGGTGGTGGAACTATTGTCTGTTGCATTCCTCTCCTGTACAAGTGGTTTATTTCTCACTTGCCCCAGACACCTGCTTTTGTGGAGAACAAACAATGTCTACGGTGGCCTCAGAGACTTATGTCTCTCACTAATGATGATATAGTTTGGTATGATCCGTCTTTGAGAAGTTTGGAGATTATTGATTGTTGTGGTGAATTCTCTACTGTGCCTCTCATTGGTACACAAGGAGGAATTAATTACAACCCTGCTTTGGCTCGTCGTCAACTTGGGTTCCCCTTGAGAGACAAACCTAATAACACTTTGTTAGAAGGTCTTTTCTATCAAGAGGGTAAAGATCCCCAACATTTAAAGCAGAAGATTGTGTATGCTTGGCATAATGTGCATAGGAAAGGAAGATCCGAGCTTGGTCCGTGCAACTGTGTAACTTTGGAAGCTTACACTCTTTGGGTGAAGAGGAGAGCTTTGGAGTTGAAGATACCTTATCCTTGTGAAAGACCTATGTCGATGGTTGTGGTTGAGCCATTAACTCTCCCTAACCAAGATGTAGAGGAGTTGGAAGACGCGCTTGCCAAGATGAAGCAAGAGAAGGATATGTGGGAAAAGCGGTTCCGCGCTTTGAGCAAGAAACATGAAGAGTTGCCGTTGGAGTCTAAGGATAAATGTGCACTTATTGAGCTACTTGAAGATCGAGTGACAAAGAGACAGAGAGAGCCGGAGGTTTCATCTTCTAGCATGCCTCAGCCTTCCATTGCTTGGAAGAAGATTGTTGATCAGCTTGTCCTCGAGAAGACTCAGATGAAGGCTTCTTTTGAGACCGAGATCTGTCGCATTCGAAGGAAGTACGCGCCTTCAGCTAGGTCTTCTGACATTTTTGTTAGGGATCCTTAGGATGACTAGTCTCCTTTTCTCTTATAGTTTTATTTTGGTTTCTGAAATTGTAGTTAGTATAATCCTTCCAATTATATAAATGAAAAGAGATTTTTAGTCATATAAAAATTATTGCAATTGTTGATATATATATATATATATATATATATATATATATATATATATATATATATATATATATATTCAAATGATATAGTAAGTTTCTTGAAAACAAAAATAAATAAACAAGCATTGCATTTCATGCATCATTTGCATAAGCAGGTTTCTCTTTCGCCAGATGTCTCATTGGTGTTTCTTTTGTGCTTTAGCCAAGCTGACTCATCGGTACAACACCCGCACCAATCATCTTAAAATTATGGAGCGTCTAGAGCAAGAGAACAGAGATCTGAAGGATGAGATCACCCGCCTGACTGCCATGATGGAGTTAGTTCTTGCTGCTCAGAGTCAGTCTTCTCCAACACCTGCAACTCCTCCTCCTCAGAGGACAGTTATTTCAGAGGTGGCTACCTCTACCATGCCTGCCGTTACCGCTCATTTTTCACCCACTATGCCTTCCGGATTCCCGTGGGGAATGTCGTCCAACTTGATGCCTGAAGGCTTTGCGCCTACTTTTGCTTCCACGCCGACATCTAGTCCGGTCATGTCTGTGCCACCTCCCGTTGTGCATACCTTACCTCGTGTAGAGGACACCATTTATCACTCTGAGCCGTCCGAGGGTCCGGATGTTTATGAGAAAATGGATGAAATGAAGGATCAGTTTCTTGAGCTGCGCAAGGAATTCAAGACGCTAAGGGGTAAGGACTTATTTGGAAAGAGTGCTGCTGAGTTGTGTTTAGTGCCCAACGTCAAGATCCCGGTGAAGTTCAAAGTGCCTGACTTTGAAAAGTATAAAGGGAACACTTGTTCACTCAGTCATCTAGTGATGTATGCTCGCAAGATGTCTACTCAGACTGGCAATGATCAACTGTTGATTCACTACTTCCAAGACAGTCTGACCGGTGTTGCGCTCAGATGGTATATGGGATTAGACAGTACAAGCATTCGTACTTTCAATGACTTGGGATAGGCTTTTATCAAGCAGTATAAGTATAACGTGGACATGGCGCCTGATAGAGACCGGCTGAGGTCTATGTCTCAGAAGGATAAGGAGACGTTTAAAGAGAATGTACAGAGATGGAGGGAATTGGCTGCCCAAATCACTCCTCCCTTGGAGGAAAAGGAGATGACAAAGATCTTTCTGAAAATTATGAGTTCATTTTATTATGAATGAATGATTGTTAGTGCCCTCAGTGACTTTACCGAAATGGTAAACATGGTGATTGTAAGACCCCAATTTTGTCCCTAAGATCCCTCATGGCATCATAACATTGCATTTGCATTGCCTCAAGGATCATTAGCATCTTGGTTCCCTTTGCCTTTGGGTAAGACCTCTTGTGAGTGGTTTGAGATCACCAAGCATGTTTGAATTGTATATCATTGCTTTTCTTATTTTTGTTTACTAACCAAAAGCATAAAAATATGTCACTAACATCTTTTGTTTGTAGCTTGAGCAATCACCAGGTCAAAAACTTCAAGGAGATCCTTGGTACAATGATATGGTCAGGAGAAGATGATAGCAAGCATGGTAATGGTTCCCAAAGCTCTCATCCATCAAATATTCCTCCCTAGCATCTCAATTCATCATTTTGATCAAATCAAGTCAAAGGGTTTGAGGTCTTGTCCTTTAAGGAAACCCTAATTCATCTGTGCATCACAATGCCTTGCTCTTGAAGCAACCTCAACCCATGATCAAATAAAATCAAGGGAAGTTATTTAATTCATCATTTCATGCATATTTGAACTTATTTGAGTGTCCTCAATCATCAATTCATCAAGATATGAGTCATGGCCTTGAGAAGTTGATCAGTCAATTTATCTGACTATTTTGAAATGCACTAAGGCCTAACGTTTTATGTGTTGGTCAAATGGAGATGATTAAAAAAGAAAAAATGTTCTTAAGGACAGTATGAACAACTTTCATGTTCATAAAAAATTGATTTGAAGCTTGGAAGGTCATCCCCCATTCCAAGACATTATAGGTCATTTTGACTGAAACCCTAATTTTGGGTCAACTTCCCAAGGACATAACTCATTCATTTCTTATGATTTGGAGGTGGGATCAAATTAATTGGAAAGCTTAAGATGTCTAATTCAAATGTTATGTTGAACAAAATTTCAAAATCGCAAAGGAAATACATGTGATAATGCAAGACATTATAGGTCCTTTTGGACCAAATGCATTGAAAGGCAAAAAAGTCCAACTTCAAGTGCCCATAACTCTTTCATCAAAAATCCAAATTATGCAAAATGTAAGTCCATTTTGATTGTCTTGAAAAGATCTACAACTTTTATGTTAGATATTGTTTCATTTGAGGCTTGCATCATCAAAACAGAGGGGCTTGAACATTGGTCAAATTTGGAAACTTTGCCTTGACATGTTTTGCACATTACACTTCAAACTCAAAATTCACCAATTTCCACACTTCAAATGGATTTTTGCCCAACATAACAATTGTTCCTTACATCAAGACCTTTCCAACCATTACCCACATGCTTATGTTTGGATTTTCTAGTTGGCATTTTCGAAGAGGTGAATGTTTAGGTTCAATTATAGAATTCACATGAAATCTTGATACACAAGCAAATGCCATTCAAATTACACGTCCAATTCAACTTGGTTTATGTTCAGCATTCATTTGCATCAGCTTTTGGGCTTTGCACGCGCCTGTACAGGCTCATGCATGAGAAGTCCAAGTTCCATGCACACGAGTATTGCCTTGCATTGCTTCAAGCTCAACTATAAATACATGCTCCTCTTCATTCAATTCTCAACCTAATGGCGCCTAAGATGCTGCACAATTGAATCCGTAACCATTACCAAAGAAGCTAGTTCATTTTTCTCCAAATTTTTCAGATCCAAAATTCAACTACATCTGGTTGAATCCTTGGATCTAAAGCTTCTAAACCTCCATCTTGCATCTCATTGATCCTCTGTTTTGGCAAAGAAAGCAAGGAATCAAGCTCAAGTTTCTAGAATTCAAGTTTATTCTTCAACTGGTATTTGCTTTGAATCTCTCATCTCTTTGATCCATTTGCCTGGCCAAAGTGTTTTCTGAAGTCCTCACTTGAGAGGCAAGCTAGTGGTAGCTTCAATTTTGTTTTTCTTTGATCTGCATTTTTCATACCTGAATCTTCCACCTCAGATTTCTTAACCTATAGGAATCTTGAGTGTGATTCAAGGTTATAGGGGTGATGTACATCACCCCAGCTTCATTTTGGTATAAGGATCGTGCAAATGGTGAAGGTTTGAAAACCTGCAAATCTGGCCGGAATTTGGAAGCTCACCGGAGAAGAAGGTGGCTTCGGTGGCCGCCCATTGCCAGTTTGAATCTGGACCGTTGGATCTCATTTCCAGATTCAATCTCAGCCTTTGTTTGTTATGACTTTTTTTTAATTCTTTGTGTGGCGTGGTTGACCAAGGTTCACCATGAGCGCGCGCCTCAGGACCATCAGATTGGCCACGTCAATTAATGAACATGATCCAACGCTTCCTGATTTTCCATATTTTCTAATTTCTGATTCTATTTTCTTTAATTCCTTTTTATTTCCAAAATTCATAACTCTGTTATTTTTTATCCAAAAATTATGGGACCAATTGCATTAGTTTCCAAATAAATTCTAGTTTCTATTTCTGATTTTTAATATTTTTTATTTTATCATTTGATATTTTTTGTGAATTTTCTCTTTTTCTGGTTATTTTTAATTCATTTTAAATAGTTTTTGATATTCAAAAAATACAAAAATATTTTCCTAACCTATTTGAATGATGAAGAATCTATGAAAAATATTCTCATCAATTTTTTAATTGATTTAAGATTTATTTGAGATTTTAGTTCAATTAGGTTATTTTTATTCATTTTTTATTGATTAAAAATAGTTTCTGACTTTTAAAAATGCTGAAATTTTTTGTCAAACTTTGTTTGACCTTGTTGAACTTGGGATAAATTACTTGGACCTTTCAAGGTTGATTTGAAGTAATTTTGAAGTTTAACCTTTCTTTTATTTTTAATTCAAGTTTATTTTAATATTAAAAATGCCAAAAATATTTTGCTTATTGTTTGATCTCCAATCTTCATCTCATTTCTGATTTCTCATTGTTTGACTTTGACTTTCAATGTCATTTGGTCAATACATATAGATTGGTACATGTTGTTTCACCTTATGCATTTTGATCTTTCCATTTCCTTATCCATTCTTCATCTTCTTCTTCTTCTTTCTTCTTCCTTTTTGATCAATGAGTTGAAGGTTGATAAGTTAGCATTGATTAGAAAGGCTTAATCTTCCTTGATTCAAATCTAATTCATCTTGATCATTTGATCAAGTGAATGGCTTTGCATTAAGGATAGGTTGTTTTCTAAATCATGCAAAGGGCTTAAACCAATACAAGATCAATTCTCTTCTTCTTTTTGGCATGGCAAGTTGTTAGAATTTGGTTCACTAATCAAGACTTCTAACTTGTGTTGTTGCCTATATTACTATTGACCGGCCTCAGATAGTTGTGACATCTACATAAGTCCAATTACGATTGCTTAACATAGCGCTAAATTTGCCGTATGGCACACTAACTACTAACACTAACCATTGACAACTAACATTTACTTTTATGCACTTTACTTTTATGCAATTTATTATTCTTGCACATTTTATCCATTTGCTTTTCTCTTTGCTCACTTGAGCACATGTTTATGTTAATGCCATTTGCCTTTTGCTCACTTGAGCACGTAATTGTGTATATACTATTGTGTTTGTGTTTTTGTTTTGATTGTTGTAGACCAAATGCAAAGAAGTGGACTTAGATTCTAGGACATACCCTATGCAAAGAATGGAGAAATGGACTTAGATTCTAGGACATTCCCTATACAAAATTGGAGTAAAAGGACCTTAATGATGAACATGGACCAAATCTCTAAACTCACTCTTGTCCATTCTTGATTTACTTCATGGAACTTTTGATGTGTGTGTTCTTTTGCTAGGGGTTCCCACTTGAGCTTAATTGGAGGACCATTTCCATGTGCATCCAAAGTGAAAGACACAAGATACATTGAGGATCTCTTAAGAGGCTTGTTTGATGATTGCTTATGCTTTGTGTGTTTGCTTACTCCAAAGGATGAGAGCTACTTGGATCATCAATATGATCTCAAGAGAGGGACTCCATTGTGGTTTTGATTCTTCATCCCTCATCTTTTTGCTTTGCTTAGGACTTTAGCCCTTCTTCTTCTTCTCTCCACTCTAACCCAAGCCAAAACTTTTTCTGCAAACATTTAACCATTATTTTTCAAACATTAGAAACCTAAGCCTTAGGCTTTTGATTTTTAAACCTTCTTTTCATAACACTTATTTTGAATTGAATCTTTAAGTCAACTTTGACCATTTTTGTATATACTTCTAATTGGTAAATATAACCCACTCAAATGTCTTTTTGTGGTTCCAATGGCCACTTTCTTAATCAAATTTTCCATAACCTCTAGCTATTAGGTTTGAGTTATCCTTGTGGTAGATGTCATAGTCACCTATATCCTTAGTGATGGACAATGAGTCTTCCATGATTATTATAGGGATAACCCCTCACTAGCATGTTGAAGCTATCCTCACATGGGGGATTTGTGGTTTTAGGTTGAGTTTTCTCCCTTGGATAACAAAAGACCTCAAGGCTTTTGGACCAATCAATTCACCAACTTGTTTTGAGATTTTTACCCCGAACTACAAGGTTTTGATCCTAATCGTTTTTTAAGATGGTATGTAAGCAATGGGTTTATCCATCCAAACACAAATGTAAATAAACTTGTACATTCTCTTCTCATCACTTCAATCATGTTTGCACAAATAAATTTTCACAAGACAATAACCTTGCAACAAGTATGAAAAGGGCTCCCTAGGAGTACCTAGGATGTTTTGGGTGCCTAACACCTTCCCATTGCATAACCAACCCCCTTACCCAGATCTCTGACTCTCTTTTACTAGTTTTTGATTCGATAAAACTATTAGGTTTTTGTTCGCTTTCTAACCATTCCTTTGGATAAATAGAAGTGCGGTGGTGACTCGACTTGTATGATTTACCTTGGATTTAGTCAATATCTCTAATGGTAACGAATAACCCGCTACAGGGATGAGGCTTGAGGAAGGGGTCCGAGAGGGACGTTTTTCGAAAGATGAAGCATCGTCGAGTAAGAGGTATGGTAGCAATTTTGGGAAGAAAAAGGACAATGAAGCGACCTCAATAAGCAGTGGGAGGCAGAGGAGGCCTCAGATCATAAGGAATCAACCATCCCGTCAACATCATCATCAAGTATCTTCAGTTATCCCTGTACTTTCTAATCAACAATCAACACTAGTTCAACAACCACAACATCAACAACAACAACCGCAACAACGAGCAAACACCTACAACAACAACAATACCACCAACAATCATCATCAATTTTTTTTTGAGAGGAAGAAGGTCTTTTTCGACCCGATTCCTATGTCTTATGCAGAATTGTATCCCTCTTTGGTTCTTAAGAACCTAATCCAACCGAGGAACCCGCCGCAAATTCTAGAACCACTTCCATGGTGGTACAAGCCTGAGTTCCGTTGTGCTTTTCATCAAGGAGCACTCAGACATGATATAGAGAACTGTTATCCGCTCAAGTATGAGGTTCAAAAGCTGATGAAGAGTGGAATGGTGTCCTTCGAGGACCGTGCGCCGAATGTGGAAGTGAATCCATTGCCCACTCATGGGAATACTTTTGTGAATACGGTGGATGATTGTCCTGGCGAGTTTAAGGTTTTTGATGTGCGCTTTATCTGGAGGTCCTTGGTGCAGATGCATAAGGACATTTGTATGGTGAGTGATTGTGAGCATAATCACAATGGTTGTGCTGTTTGCAGTATTAATCTGAGGGGTTGCGAAGTTATGAAAAAGGACATCCAGCGACTGATGGATGAAGGCATGATTCAAATTGTCCAATCCCGTCATGTAGATGATGATGTAAATGTCATAGTGCCCATTTTCAATCAGCCAGAGAGATTGGTAATTCAGTACGACAACAACAATAGTAACAATGTAAGCAATAGATCAGTATCACCGTTGGTTATACGGTTAGCGAGCCCAGTCCCGTATTCATCTGATAAAGCTGTGTCGTATCAGTATAATGCTACAATGATAGAAGGTGGTCAAGAGGTCCCGTGGCCTACGACTAGCTCTGTGGTGAGCACTGTGGCATTTCTTACAAACTTGCAATAGTCAGATTCCATTGTCATCCAATAGTAACCTGCTCTCAACATCTTCTTATCCATAGCATGTCCATTGGAGTGAGTACCAAAGGAACCTTCATGGACTTCAGTCACCAATAAGTCTGCTTCGTGTCTATCCACACATTTGAGCAGAACCATATCGAAGTTTCTCTTATACAGCACATCACCATTCAGGTAGAAGTTGCCGGCTAATCTCCTCAAAGTCTTCTTATCTTTCAAAGATGCCCCAGGTGGGTAAATCTGACTTTGGAGGAAACACTTGATATCAAAATACCATGGCTTCTTATCTTTGATCTCTTCAACAACAAACACATGAGTTGGCCTATCAAGATGCATCACAATTAAATTGGGAACTTCATTCCAATACTTCACCATAATCATTGAAGCTAATGTTGCAAGAGCATATGCCATCCGGTTTTCATCTCGAGGGATATGGTGAACTTCAACCTTCGTAAAGAATGTTGAAATCCTCCTCGCATAGTCTCTATATGGTATCAAATCGGGTTGATTATTCTCCCATTCACCTTTGATCTGACTCACAACCAAATCTGAATCTCCATAGACATCCAAATACTTGATTCTGATATCAATGGCTTCTTCAAGCCCCATAATGCAATCTTCATACCCGGCCATATTATTTGTACATTTGAAAGTCAATATAGCTATAAACGGAAAATGAGTTCCTTGAGGAGTAATGATTACTTCCCCAATTCCATTACCATATTGATTAACAACTCCATCAAATACCATGCCCCAGCGGGAACCAGGTTTTGGCCCTTCTTCAAGCAATGGTTCATCACAATATTTCATTTTCAAGTACAAAATCTCTTCATCAGGGAATTCATACTGCACAGACTGGTAATCTTCAATTGGTTAGTGATCTAAATGGTCATCCAAGACACTAACTTTGATCGCTTTCTGAGATCGGTATTCAATATCATACTCGGATAACAACATCTGCCAACGGGCAACCCTTCTAGTTAAATCAGGCTTCTCAAAAATATACTTGATTGAATCCATTTTGGATATCAACCAAGTAGTACGATTCAACATATGTTGACACATATGCTTAGCAACCCAAGCCAATGCGCAACAAATCTTCTCAAGCATAGAATATCGAGTCTCACTATCGGTGAACTTCTTACTGAGGTAGTAAATTGTATATTCTTTCTTTCCAGATTCATCTTGCTGACCAAGAACACAACCCATAATTTCTTCAAGCACAGTCAAATACATGATCAATGGTCTTCCTTCAATAGGTGGAGATAGAATCGGAGGCTCAAGCAGATACTCTTTGATACTATCAAAATCTTTTTAGCAATCTTCGGTCCAATCACAGGATTTATCTTTCCGAAGAAGCTCGAATATAGGCGCACACGTGGCAGTCATATGCGAAATGAATCTTGAGATGTAATTCAAGCGACCAAGAAAACCTCTGACTTGCTTCTCAGTTTTGGGCGCAGGCATCTCTTGTATTGCTTTGACCTTGGCAGGATCAACTTGAATACCCTTCTCGCTGACGATAAAGTCCAACAACTTACAAGAACGAACACCAAAAGTACACTTATTGGGATTCAAGCGGAGTTTGTATTTCCTCAAATGTTGGAATAGCTTCAACAAATGCTCAACATGTTCTTCTTCATCACTGGATTTAACAATCATATCATCAACATAGACTTTGATCTATTTATGCATCATATCATGAAAAAGAGTGGTCATTGCTCTCTTGTAAGTTGCACCGACATTCTTTAAACCGAAAGGCATCACTCTATAACAAAATATTCCCCAGGGCATCAATCTGCTTCTGCACTTCTTCTTTGATCTTCATTGCCATCTCACGATGAGTCCTCCTCAACTTCTGCTTGACTGGCGGGCATTCTGGCTTCAACGACAATCTATGCTCCACAATCTCAGAATCCAAACCAGACATGTCTTGACAGGACCAAGAAAACACATCTGAATACTCTCGAATAAGGTCTATCAACCCCTTCTTAACCTCTGGACACAGTCGAGATCCAATCTTGACTTCCTTAACATCATCCTCAGAACCCAAGTTGACTAACTCAATCTGCTCTTCAAATGGCTGAATTGCTTTTTCCTCATGCTCAAGTAGACAAGACAATTCATCAGACACTTCTTCATCACTTTCTTCCTCAGCCTCAAACACAGGGAATTCAAAGTTTGGAGAAGGAGTAGGATCATTGTATTCAATGGATTTAGAAACCAATCTGCATAATGGTTTGATATCTTGATTTTAGAGAAGTGAATTGTGACCAAATATTATGCAGATGGACAATTATTATTTATTTATTTATGTTTATTGTGATTACCATTTTTTCAGAAAAGCAAAAAGTAAAAATAAAAGATCATAGATGTGGATGAATAGAATTGCATTTTATTGATGATCAAATTAAAAGACGCCAAACAATGTTCACTTCTCCCTTAGGCATATGAGAAGTATTTTCAAAAACAATAAAAGCAATTACTTAGAATGATAAACAATATTAGGAACATCAACAACAGTCCAATTATTGCAAGCTTTTCCATGCATCACAAAATTGGTCCAGTCTTCGTCTTCTTCTCCCTCGATCACGACAGTTGAGTGTTGTTCATTACCATTAATAAACCCTCCGCTACGGAAACTGGGTTGCACATCTTCAACTGATGATCCTTGTTGAAATCCCAAACCAGCTCTGCTCTTATTCTTGGCGACCTCTACCATTCTGCCCCACTGATCAGAATTACCGTCTTCAACAATCTTCTGCGCGTCTTTAAAAGAGGAGATGGGTGCCCCAACTCTCTTTTCTTCAGCAATAGATAGAGCTTGGAACGGAGTTCTAATCTCATCCTCAGCTTCCACGTAGGAGAAAGACGACAGATGACTCACTAACAGCGTTTTCTCTCCACCGACGAGAACAAGCTTACCATTCTTCGCAAACTTCAACTTCTGGTGTAAAGTGGATGTCACAGCTCTGGCTAGTGTATCCACGGCCTTCCCAACAAGAAGCTATAGGTCGGGTGGATATACATTACTTGGAAAGTAACTTAGAAATCACTCGGACCTATCTTCACTAGAAGGTCCACTTCTCCTATAACTGTCTTGCGAGAACCATCAAAAGCTTTGACGATCATGCCATTGTATCTCATCGAAGCTCCTTGATACGATAATTTGGAAAGAGTTGACTTCGGGAGTACATTCAAAGATGAACCAGTATCAACCAACACATTGGACAACGCATCCTCCTTGCAGTTCATTGATATGCGCAATGCTAAGTTATGATTTCTGCCTTCCTCAGGAAGTTCCTCATCACAAAAACTCAAGTTGTTGCAGGAAGTAATGTTAGCCACAATATGATCGAATTGGTCTACTATTACATCATGCTCTACATAAGCTTGCTCCAATACCTTTTACAATGCTTCTCTGTGCGCTTCAGAGTTCATGAGCAGAGACAACACTGAAATTTTGGAAGGAGTTTGGAGCAGCTGCTCCACCATATTAAATTCAGTCTTTTTGATCAAACGAAGTACCTCATCATCATCATTAGGCTTCAAAATGCTGGACTCACCAGACTGACATCTTGGAGCACTAACCGGATTCACCACAGGCACATCTATCTTCTTACTGACATCCTCTACATCCTTCGAGAACACAAGCCCAAAAACACGACCACTACGGGTCACCTTCGTTACATCAACAATACTCACAACAGAACTGGTCGTAGGCAATGGAACCTCTTGACCATTCTCTAACATAGTCGCATTATACTGATACGGAACAGCTCTATCGGATGCATACGGGACAGGGCCCACTAACCGTATTACCAACGGTGATACCAATCTATTGACGATGTTGTTGTTGCTGTTATCAAACTGGATTACCACCTTCTTGGGGGTTTTGAACACATGAACTATCACATTGACATCATCTATATCCCTAGATTGTTGAATCTGTATTACATTCTCATCCATCAATCTCTAAATATCTCTCTTGACAACCGAACACCCTCGGGGATTCACACTGCAGACTATACAACTGTCGTGATCATTCTCACAATCACTAATATTACACAGGGTCTTATACATCTCAACCAAAGATCGACGAATACGTCGCACATTAAACACTTGGAAACTCCCTGGACAACCATCTACCATATTAACAGAGGAATTACCATGAACAGGAAATGAATTAGCTTTCACATTCAGCGCACGGTCCTCAAAGGACACCATCCCACTCTTTACAAGCTTTTGGACCTCATATTTCAGTGGGTAGCAATTCTCAATATCATGGCCAAGAGCCCCTTGGTGAAAGGCACAATGAAGCTCTGGCTTATACCATCATGGAAGTGGTTCTCGTATTTATGGAGGATTTCTTGGTTGGAGAAGGTTCTTGAGAACCAAAGATGGATACAATTCAGCAAAAGTCATAGGAATCGGGTCGAAAGAGACCTTCTTCCTCTCAAAGTTCTGTTGTTGTTGATTATTGTTGGTGTTGTTGTTATTGTAGTTATTTGTTCTTTGTTGTGGTTGTTGTTGACGTTGTTGTTGAACTGGTACTAATTGATTATTGGAAAATACTGGAATAACAGATGATATTTGTTGATGGTGTTGATGGGGTTGGGGAATTCTTCTGACATGAGGCCTCCTCTACCTCCCCACTGATACTGCATTGGTCTCATCTTCCTTCTTCTTGGCGAAATTGTTACCATACCTCTTGCTTGAAGATACCCTCTCCTTAGATAACCGTCCCTCACGGACACCTTCTTCTAATCTCATCCCCATATTTACCATTTCGGTAAAATCACTAGGGGCACTAGCAATCATTCACTCATAGTAAAATAAGCTCAGGGTCTTAAGGAAAATATTAGTCATCTCTTTTTCTTCCAATGGAGGGTTGATCTGAGCAGCTAGCTCTCTCCATCTCTAGGCATATTCTTTAAACGCCTCTTTGTCCTTCTGATACATCGACCGAAGCTGGTCCCTATCTGGCGCCATATCCACATTGTACTTGTACTATTTCACAAAAGCTTCACCCAAATCGTTGAACGTGCGGACAGTCGCACTATCCAAACCCATGTACCACCTCGGAGCGGCACCAGTCAGACTATCTTGAAAGTAATGAATCAGTAACTGATCATTATTAGTTTGCGTCGACATCTTTCTAGCATACATGATAAGATGGCTGACTGGACATGTATTCCCCTTATACTTTTCAAAGTCAGGGACTTTGAACTTCATTGGGATTTTGATGTTTGGAACCAAGAAGGGTTCAGAAGCACTCTTCCCGAACAAAACTTTTCCCCTCAAGGTCTTTAACTCCTTTCGCAGCTCAAGGAATTGGTCTTTCATTTCGTCCATTTTCTCATAAACATCTGGACCCTCAGACGACTCGGAATGGTAGATGGTGTCTTCAACACGAGGCAGTGTGTGAATGACTGGAGGAGGAACAAACATGACCGGGCTAGATGCCGACATGGAAGCAATTGTAGGCGCAAAATATTCAGGCACAAAATTAGGCGGAATTCCACACACGAATCCGGAAAGCATGGCAAGAGTGAACTGAGTGGAAGGCACGTTGGAAGTTGAACTCTTTGATGCTTGGGGTATCGACTTTATGGGACCATTTCCACCTTCATTTGGAAAGAATTACATTTTTGTAGCGGTGGATTATGTATCCAAGTGGGTAGAAGCAGTTTCTCTACCAACGAATGATGCAAAAGTGGTAGTCAAGTTTCTAAAGGAAAACATATTTGTCAGGTTTGGAGTGCCGAGAGCTCTAATAAGTGATGAGGGAAATCATTTCTTAAATCACCTAATGGAGAAGCTACTCTTGAAGTATAATGTTAAACATCGTATAGCCCCTCCGTACCATCCGCAAACAAGTGGTCAAGTTGAAGTGTCGAATAGGCAGCTGAAACAAATTCTGGAGAAGACGGTTAACTCATCTCGCAAAGATTAGGCAAGTAAGCTTGATGATGCGCTTTGGGCATACCGAACTGCTTTCAAAACACCGATTGGTATGTCTCCTTTTCAATTGGTATATGGTAAGGCCTGTCACTTACCCTTAGAACTTGAACACAAAGCTTTGTGGGCTTCAAAATTCCTTAATTTGGATCTTTCGAATGCGGGAGAGTCCCGAATCCTTCAACTCCATGAGTTAGAAGAATTTAGGAACCAAGCATATGAGAATGCCAAAATTTAGAAAGACCAAACAAAAAAATGGCATGATAGAAGGATCCAAAGGAAGGAATTTTGGGAAGGACAAATGGTGTTATTATTTAATTCGAGGATGAAGTTGTTCTCGGAAAAACTGAGATCAAAATGGTTGGGACCGTTTATGATACACAAGGTATATCCCCATGGAGCCATTGAAATAAATCAATCAAATGGGGACATTTTTAAAGTGAATGGCTAAAGGTTAAAACCTTACAATGTGGAGCAGGAAGTTGGTCAAATTGATGTTGTTCATCTTGTCTAATAAGATGAACAACAGTCGAGCCAGGCGACGTTAAACGAAGCGCTACGTGGGAGGCAACCCACGCTTTTGTGTCTAATTATTTTATTTGTTTTGTTGTGTGTTATTGACTTGTAGGTTTGGATAATGTTTGCTAGAGGAGCCAAAAGTTCGTGTGCAAAAAGTCTTTGGAAAAATCGGAAGCAGAAGCCCGACACATGCTTGAAACAACACTGAAAGAAAAAGAAAATCAGGGGCCTGACACGGGTGCCCGTGTCAGGAAGTAAAGGGAGAAGAAAGTTTTCCAGGGGTCTGACACGGTCGCCCGTGTCAGGTGACACGGCCTGTGTCAGCCCCTGCTGAAGCTGTTTTGGAAGAAAAAGGACATGGCCTGTGTCAAGGAGAGGGCATAGTGCTGACAGGATCGCCCGTGTCAGCAAGCGCGTTTGAAAATTTTCAATATTTTTTTTACCGTTTGACATGGGGCCCACCTCCAAATTTCTCCCACTAACTACCTTTTATCACTCATTCGCTCCTCATAAACCTTTTCTCTTACCTATTCTCTCACCTTCATCTCTCTTTCTCTCAAAAACACATAAAAGCATCCATTTTTATTCACAAAAAGCTTCAAATTTTTCACTCAAAACTCCATCAAATCTCCAACCACCTTCCCAAAAGCTTCTCTATTTTCCATCCTCTACCTTACTACGGTAATATTTTTCCCAAATCTTTCTTTTCAATTTCAATTTTTTTTCTTTGTGTGCAGGTAAGAACATGTCTCGCCGAGTAGACAGAAGCACCAACGTGGCAGAATCTTCTCGGCCACATCAGAGGGCAAGAAGGACTCCGAATGAGCATGATATTGTGTTTGAAGACTTAGAGCACCAAAAAAGGTATACTGCTCATCTTAAGAGAAAATTGACACCCACTAGATACATGTGTGATAGCACTTTGCAGGAATTGGGATTGCAAGCTGAAATCCACCGAATGTTCCACACCTTAGGTATGTTGGAATTCATGCAGTTAGAAGCGCCAACTTTTGCGCGTATTACTCTTGAATTTTTAAGTACCATTGAATTTAAGTTGAAAAATCGGTGTAATGGAACTGAGAAAGAGTACTATGGTACTTTGAGTTTTCGTTTATTTAATACTAATCTGGAATTGTCTTTGGATGAATTGGAGAGTATCCTAAAACTCCCAATAGTAGGCCCTGGAACGGTGCCCGATACTTTTGTTCCGGCGAAATTCTGGACCGCTCTAACAGGTAATGCTAAATATATTTCCAAGGGGGAAAAAGCATCGGGTATCCATAACCCTTATTTCAGGTACGCTCAGAAGGCTTTGGCGTACACCATGTTAGGTCGCGGTGATAGCATCGATGTCTCCACCCAAAGGGAGCTTTTCTTTCTGTACAGTATGGCAGCACAAACACCTATCAATCTAGCAGCATTTGCAGCTGACTACCTAGGCAGAGTTGGTCACGCTACTTCAGGCGACATTTCAGTTGGCGGAATGATCACCCAGATTGCCGACCATTTTGGGTTTGGTGTTGCGCTTGTTAAAGCTCCACAGGTGCCGGGTAAAAATAAACTGGACATGGCCGCGTTGATTCAATAAGGCATGATTGAGGTGAAATAAGATTACTATTCTCTTGTCTGCCAAAAAGTTCATATTCTTGCTTTACCTGCTTATGATTTCATTAGTATCACTAACAAAGCCAACTGGCTTTATGAGTGTCCCGACCTGGATGAGGGGGACGAAGATTTTCTTGATTCCTTACCTGCAGATGAGCATATGGAGGGTGCACCTAGCACTGAAGAGCAGTTTTACCAACAACCACAAGACACGACCCAAGCTTCAGGGTCCTACTCCATGCCACAAGACCAATGGTGTTGGATTCAAAATGAGATCGGTCACCTTTGCACGGAGCAATCTAAGCAAGGTGAGGAGCTCACCAGGTTCGGAATCGAACAACGCTTCCAAGGGACGATTTTGGATGAAATGAATGCGATGATGAAACACATGATGTTGCATTATCCGTCTCCGCCCCCACCTCCTTAGTAAACACTGTGAGTACCCCTCTTATCTTGACAATGAACATTGCGGACAATGTTTGGTTCAAGTGTGGGGTTTTTTTTTATTGTTTTGTATTTTGTTTAAGTTGTGTTTGTTTGCTTTGTTACTTTGTTTTGTCTTTGTGTGTTTGTTTTATTTCCATGAGTTACAGATAAAAGTGGATTCTACTGGATAAATGATGGACTAGTGACCAGTGAGGGAAAGATGCAACCCCGGATTTTCTCCCGAGGCAACTTGGAAGTTAATACAGCTGAGAAAGAAAATGTTGGACACAACTTGGCGACTCTAGACCGAAAGAGGCGATGGTAGACCCAAGCTGAAAAAGAAGTTATTTGTCATGAAGAGTGGTTTAGAGCCTGCAAGCTTATCCAACATGGTGAGATTTCAACATAACCAAACACAAAAGAGCGCATTTAGGTATGACTTTATCTCTCTAATTTTGTGTAAGTTTTACTAATACATCATAATATAAAGACGCACACTAAGGCACGTTGTTTGTTTTCACCCGTTAACCTTTCTAGCCATCCGTAATGTTGTATTTATCCATTGTTAACCCCGTTGAGCTTGTGCCCCCTTGTTTGTGAAAACCATTATGTTAACCATAAGCAAAACACTTCCTACCTTCGCTCGGCATGACTGTTGTATTGCTAAATTCGTGCAATAAGATAAGTTTGGGGTGGTGATCCTTAGAAAAATTGAAAAAGGGCAAGTGCAACAAAAAGAAAAAAAAAGTATGTAGAAACATCTACTTCTACCGAAAGAAAAAAAAGAAAAGAAAAGAAAATGGAGATGAGGTATAAGCACTTGCTTAAGTCAAAGACTCATGCCATAATGAGATACTCAAAAAGAAAAATTAAGTGAAAAAGAGTCAAGTTGGACAACACCCCATGAAATAATTTATGCACAAAGAATAGCAACAACATGAATGCCGAGTTTTTAAACCTTTGTCATCCATTTTCATTTCTATCCCCACCGTACCTAAGCCCAGTTACAACCCGAAAGACCTTTAAAAGTGTGTGAATTTGGTTTGTGTAGTGAACGTAGAATCTATTAAAAAACTTAAGAGTTGATATTGCATACCTTGATATTATGAGTGCTAAACACTTTAACCCCAAGAGATTTGGTGAGTGGTGTGAAGAAGTTTGCAGGTGAAGGAATATGCTGATATGATAATACAGTGGATAGTTCGAATGGGTGAACCAGAAGCTTAATCGGGAAGGAGGAAGATAAGTTGCGAATAACATCAGCTATATTGTGGAAAGAAGAAAATACATGGTTGACCTCTGTGTTGTCTCTTACATCACTTGAGAACAAGCAATGAGATAAGTTTGGGGTTGTGATCGGTCACCATTTGCACTTAGTTCTCATCATCCATCCAGCATGAATCTTCAAGAATCGGTAACACTTTGTTCTTTCTTTTAGTTGATTTCCTAAGTTTTATCGCATTTCATAATTTCCTTCTTGTTTTATGTTGTATTAATGGTTCATCTCTTTTTGTCGCATTTTATGTGTTTCCATGGTAGTTCTATTTGGTTTCCAGGTCCAACAATAAACCCGAAAGATGCGTAAGGGAAGAACGGGAGTCAAAGACAGTGTGCAAATCGAAATAAGGCAAAAACAGGGTGCTGATACGGGTGCCCGTGTCAGCTGACACAGCCCGTGTCAGCATGTGCAGAAGTGGAATGTAGGAAAAGTAGAAAACAGGGGGCTGACACGGGTGCCCGTTTCAGCTGACATGACCCGTGTCAGCAAAGGCTGAAGGAGAAGTGTTAACAAAGAGCCAACACGGGCGCCTGTGTCAGCTGACACGGCCCATGTTGGCCAATTCGCCCCGTTTGTTGATTTTTATTGTTTGAGTCTCTTTGTAAGTCCGGAGGGCAGTCTTGGTATTTCACTATGCTTTTAGATGATTTGGAACTATTTAGTCTATGATTGGTAAAGAGAAAAGGGACTTTTTGATCGTCCGAAGAAGAGACAGAAAAGAGAAGAAAGCTTTCAAGGTGTTTGGAGAAGAAGAGATTTTCAAGATCGGAAGAGATTGAAGATCAATCTTCATCACCAAAGAATTATAATGTCTCTATTTTGTAATTTGCTTTCTTTGAATACTATGAGAAGCTAAACCCCCCAATGCTAGGGGGTGTCCTTGAATTGCTACTGTATAAACAATATTTCTATCTTTTTATGATCATCAACATTGTTCTTAATTCAAATTATTATACAAAGTTCTTAATGCTTTATTTTATCCAACAAATAGAATTTTGATCTATGGTTAAGGTTCAGGTCAGACAAACCACCTTATCGCTTGTTGTATAATAATACTTCGGTATAATCGCTTAGGAATAAGGATCATACCGTAGTAGCCGTTAATTATTGTTCTATTGCGTATTTCTTAATGTTATTTTGAATAGCTAAGGAATTAGGATTGAAATTGACTGTTAATGGTTTTCGGCTAAGGAATTAGAGAAAAATAATTCTTGAGAATCGGCTTTGAACGATTACAACGTAGATATCGTATAATGTGGAAGTAGTGTAGTACAAAGCAATTCATACATCTTGCCCTAGCATGCTTTCTTATATCGATTAACAGATTTTTATACGCTTTGTGTAATTTATTCTCGTTCTTATCATTTTGAAAACAACCAACAAACCCCCTTTGATCTTTTGTTCAATGGAATTATTGTATAGATTTGTACTTGATACGCAGTCCTCGAGATCGATACTCGGGATAACTCCCATTTTATTACTACATTGGTGCAAATAGTACACTTGCTATTTTATCGATCAAGTTTTTGGCGCCGTTGCCGGGGACTACCAAAGTATATGTTGAATATAATTCAATTGAAATTTTGTTGCTCTGCAACCAAAGTTTTATTTCTCAGTACTATTGTTTCTTTTTATAAATTCTAATAATTGTCTAATCTTTGTATGCGAGGTAAGGCCTTAGCTGAATTTCTTTTTGACGCAGAACCAGAAAGATTATTGCGTGCAAGACGCCGAAAAGCTAGACTGGAACTATCAGAAGCAACCCCCATTGTTTCTGAGTCTGGAAAAGAAGAAGTTGTTTCAGTTCATTCGGAAGACTCTGACACCGTATCTAAAACGATGGCTGAAGCTCCATCTCCCGTGGAAAGACTTCTGGGTGACTATGGAGGTGCAAATGCTCCGACTGGAAGGTTAACAATAGTAAACCAACCGGTGAATGTTGATCATTTTCAGCTACACCCTTCAACGATTCATCAACTCGAAAGGAGACCGTTCTACGGATAAATCAATGAAGATGCCAACAAGCATTTACAAAGATTTCTGACCATGACGATATCGTTGAAAATTGAGGGACACTCAGACGAAGCTAAAAAGTTGGTGATATTTCCGTTTACATTATCGGAAGATGCCGAAGAGTGGTTTTACTCTTTACCCGCGGGAAGCATTACAACTTGGCAACAAATGGAGACAACATTTTTGAATGAGTACTTCCCTGACTCTATTTATATCCGTAAGAGATATGACGTAGTTAATTTCAAACAGAAGGAATGAGAGTCACTCGGAGACGCTTACAAGAGGTTCAAGAAATTGTTGGTTGCATGTCCTACTCATAACATGGATGCAACTGAACAAATGCAAAATTTTGTGAATGACCTTAGAATGAAGACTAAGCAACTCATAGACACGGTTGTCGGTGGCTCAACAAATTTTACAACAACCACTGGAATAAAGAAAATCATCGAAGCCATTGCAGCAAATGAGCATCTGGAGCTCTATGACCGCAATGTAAGTCAACCTGAAGGTGTCATTGATATCAAGCTAGCAAATCAAGTTGTGATATGGAAGACCAAATAACAGCTGAAGTAGAGCCAAGAATCAAGAAAATGGCTCTTGACACTCAAACGATGGCACAAGTTCAACCAGTTCAACCAATTCAAGCGGTTAGTTGTGAAATTTATGGGGGGCCTCACTTGGCCATGCATTGTGTGGCAACTGCACAACAGGTAGAAGAGATTAATTTTCTGAAGCAAAACAACCCTTACTTCAATACATGTAATCCTGGATGGAAAAATCATCCAAATTTCTCCTGGAAGGACCAACAAGGAAATGTTCATAAGCAAGCGCCCAATCAATATCAAAGCCAACCACAACAACAGTATCGACCACAACAGTACCACCATCATCACTGGAAACACAATCATCTGTACCAACCCAGGGAATCCTGAAATAAACAGATCCCCACTGATAAATACCACGGACAGAACTCCGGCTTCTCCGAAATAAATCCATAAATCTGACTTATAAATAGGACTGAGCTCAAAACTGAACCATTAGTCAACATCCGAAAGTCACCATCAGCACATGCATCTGTAGGAATCAAACCCTCCCCTCACAGGTGAATTCTAATCAGGTCATCCTAAGGCGGATAATGGTCTCGACAATCGGGCAAAGATACTCAACGGGTTTGCCCTTTCGGGTGTGCCGTTGCAGCTCTCTTAAGATCATCTAAACCAAAGACCCGGGAAAGAACGGTCACCGAAGTCAATAGCTCAAAAAAGGTAACCCAACCAAAGTGGACTACTCCACCCGGAAGGACTCTCTCAGATGAACCTCGTCCGGCTTGTGGTATGTCACGTCGCAACAACATGCTGATCCAACATGTGAGGAAACGTGAGACCACACTTATCCTAGGTGTATACTCGGGTCTGGGTTTTAGCCCCACTCAGAACACCCACCCCAAAATCAGAGGAACCAACCTGTACAGAGTCAGCACAATGATAATATGATGCATGCAAACATATATGCAAATAATCACATTATAATAATCATAAATGCAATAAATAAAACAGTAAAAGCAACCAAAACTACCCTAGAGAGCGCTAGGATTGACTCGCTTAGGGAAGATGGACCAGCAAGAGGTCAACTTCGAAGTTCCCCAGCAGAGTTGCCAGCTGTCGCATCCGCGAAAAAACAACCGGCGGGAAAACACAAACAAACAGAGCCGCCACCGTGCGTTATTTATCCCAAAAGAGGGAAAGGAAACGCTCGAAGTAAACCTGGAAAGGAAATGGTCTTACGACCGGAGATTACAAGGATCGGGAATCGGTTACGCAAGGGGAAGGTATTAGCACCCCTCACGTCCGTCGTACTCGACGGGATCCACGCTCAAAAGAATAGAATAAGGTTGCTAAATAACTTCTCAAAGAATACACGCACATTGGAATAATAGAACAGGCGGAAGAGGACGGAGGAAGTTAACTCGGCAGGATATCGCATCCTGGGCCTACGTAGTTTGTCAAAAACAAACATCAGAGTCGACGTAGTTCGGGGAAATGGGAACCGTGCTCGCCAGGATATCGCATCCTATGCCTACGTATGTCATCTTAAATGAGAATCAGAGCTACCGTAGTTCGGCTCACGCACGCCGAAACAAAACACACACACAGACGCTGAGACGTCAAAAGAAACACACAACAGGAAATGGACTGCCAATGGCTGGCCTTACGTCCAACTCCACACAAAACAAACAAACGGGAAACCGAATGCCAATGACTGGACTTACATCATACTTCAAGCACACAAACACAAACAGGAAACCGACTGCCAATCGTTGGACTTACGTCAGACTCCACACACACACAAACAAGGAAACCGACTGCCAATCGTTGGACTTACGTCAGACTCCAAACAGAGAAACACACACAAGAGGGTTTGACAAACAGACAAGTTAACAGGGAGTCTGGAACTCGAGCCTAATAACTGTCAAGCAAACACACACAAAAAAGAAAAGGGTGCCCGGAGAGATCTCGCACGATCTCCTGCCTACGTACCTCATCTGGTATGAGGATCAGGGCAACGTAGTTCCCCTTAACAGGGGAGAAACTTTCTCCTAACCAGAGACCGGGAAATAACAACTAAAAGGGAGACTGACTCGAGCCTAACAGTTGTCATGCAATCCACAATAGTCCTAGGTTGAGGTATCTAAGCAAATCCTAACTCGCACAGGCAGCAAGTCAACAACATAGCAAGTAAGCAAACGGGTAAACAAGTATCACACACTACATGCAAACAAGAAAGCTCACACAACATGGCTGGGCTTTAGTCAAGGGGTCATGTCAACCTCGACAAACAAGCCAACTGGAATGGGGTGTTTTTTTCTCTTAACCCTAACATTGAGAGTTAGGGTGAAGCAGATGAAATGGGAAGTGAGGGTAAGACCTCATAGCTCTTATCCCTGGCCTGGGAGAGCTTGAAACAATGAAGGTGTGGGAGTTCAGAATGTAGGAACTCTTCTCCACAAATGACTGACTCTATGGACAAGATTTTGGGTTTTTATTCATAGTGCATCAACACAGGGTGTGAGGAAGATGAATGACACAACTGAATAGCAGGGGATGGATTGCACATCCCTTTTATCTGCCAATGCCTTTTCACTTAGGAGGTCTTTGAATGTACAAGGCACAAAAGTAAACAACCACAAACATTGCCTCTTAAGGAGGGCTTCAGACAGGTGTCTGCCAAAGTAACATGACAGGTCTTCCAGACTACATGAAGATCAGGGATTATACCTAAGTGGTATGCCAACCACAAGCAAAGTTCGAATGAACTTAAAGCAACTTAGGTACCTGTGTAAACAACTAAACAAATCAGTACAGTATTCAGACAATCAGACAACAGTCAATCCACAAACAGACAATCCCAATGTACAACATATAAGCCATAAGGCAAAATCAAGTGAATTATCATCAACCTACAAAACAACCAAATGTTAGCAATCAATATCAAATATCAACATTCAAATGGTGAAGCAACCTCAACCATGGAGATCAGATGCTTGGTCCTGAAATTCAAAGCTCACATGTAAGTACAAACCACTAGGTCAAAGCCTAGGGTCAAAGGTGAGGAAATAATTCAAAACAGGAGCTGAAATTCAACACAATGCAACTTCAAACACATATTAACATGTCCTAAAAAGGACCAAGTCAAAATCATCAAGCAAAGGCATTTCACGTGCAAGGGAAGTCAAATACAATTTCAAAGCATTCAAATGGACATTGAGAATGAAAAATCCAAATCAAAACAGAAATGATTCAAATAATTCTGGAAACAATTATGAGCATTCAACATATCCAACATGATCATCATACCAAAAATCAGAAGCATTAGAGGTCATTTGATATGGAAATTAAATTGCTCAAGTTGATCAACCAAATGTGTGACACAAATTGTCACACCATGCTAACATGTACACAAAACAGAAATGGAGCATGGGAAAAATGTCAAACCAAAACCAAAATGTCAATTATCATGTCAAGAATCATCATGAAAAATTTGGTAGCAATTGGATCAATATCCAGCATTTCACATTAGAAAGAGTAAGGCAAGGTCACATATGCATACATGTTCACATAATCCAATACAATTCAAAATCCAGGAAGTGTAAAATCATGAAATCAACGTCAAAAAGATTCTATACATTCCAAGGATCATTTTGCAAAAAGAATGGGATTAATTGGATGATTTTTCAATTAGTTATGGATTTTTAAAGTTGGAGAAACAAAATGAAATCAAATCATCATGGCATGGATTAAATTGGAGGGAAAATGAACATGAGAAAATAATTTGAAATTTATGCTGCCACCAGGATTCGAAGCGTGTAACTGAAAAAATGAAAATAAAATTCAAAAACGCAAGCGCCAGGGATCGAAGGGAGGATCACAAATCAAACAAGGCCTGGGCGCGTTCTTCATGCAAGAACCCTAGCGCACCAGGAGCGAAGCCAGGCAGACGCTAATCCGTCACAAAGATGAAGATCATGATGAACAGCATGAAGTTCATCAAAAAAATTCCAGAATTTTTCCAGATTTTCCAGAATTCAAAATTTTTTACACCAATGGAACGGTTACATCATGAGGAACATAGATCAACCATTATTTCATGCTAATTCATCATCAATCATGCAAATCGAAGCAAATAAAGTTTGACATTCAAAACTTCAATCAAGCATATCTCTCTCAATTTTTATCCAAATCGCACGAAATTTATATCAGATCGATCAGCATCAAATGCTCTATAATATTATACACATAAAATAGAGAATTAAAGTGATCGAAAATGTGACCTCTTGAAGATCAGTTCTTGAATTCTGCAGATTCCAGGCCAGGCAAGCATGCAAATCCACTCCAAATCACTTGTTATGAAGTTTGATGATGAAATTGAGGCTTGGAAACATGTAGATCTAGCTCAATTCGCATTTGCCATTTTTGAGTTCTTGAGCTTCACATGCACAATTCTGGTCCAAACTTGATGATCCAAGGCTTGATCTATGCTAAATCAACACTAGAAAACCAGAATATGGAAGAAGATTCAAGGCTTATGTGAGAAAAATTTGAATTAAGATTGGGAGAAAATTTTGGAGGGAAATGAAAACTAGATCTAGAAATGGTGAATTGTGATTAACCTCCTGAAATTCTGTTATGATTTAGTATATATACCATGTGCTAATCCACTCTTAATCAAAATTAAGCAAAGTTTAGTTGAAATTAATCAAGATAAGGTGTGGTGACAAAAATTGAAATTTTGCATGGTGCATGTAGTAAATGGACGTGAACAGTGCCATGTGCTTGATCAAAGTCACTCAAAATCATTTTTTAAACACATTGGCAATGGCAAAAAGTTCTCATGATGCACCAATTTTAAATTTATGATTTTCCCTCCAAAATCTTCATGAATAAGCAAATGATCATATGTTCAAATTTCATGCAATGTGATGGATGTTTTGGAAACTACATGTCATGAGAAGCAAAGTGCAAGAAGAACCACCAAATTTGGAGTTATGAATCAAAAGTTATGCCCTTTTGAAGTTCCATGCACACTTGGCAATGATTTGACCATATCTCCTCAACCATTCATCATAAATTTATGATATTGGACTTTTTGGAAATGGGAGAGATAGATCTTCAACTTTCATGTTGGACAAAATTTCATTTGAAGCTTATTTGATGATGTAAGATCCAGTTGAATTTGAACCAAAAAATTTCCATTTTTGGAAACTTTCAATTACAGGTCACTTTCCATTTTTGGAAAGTTTTGATCTGGCCTCAAATTCTTCAAGATAGGCATTTGTAATGATGAATAAACCTCTTTTGAACATGAATAAGATGTTGAAACTCATTTCTCCACCTCCTAGCCCTCAGTTCTTGCACATTTGACTTTTATGGTTGACAGATGACTTGAACATGCACAGATGATTTTGAGCCTCAACCACTTGATGAAATGGCTCCAAAATGAAACCCTAGCTTATACAAGCTCAATAAAATCATATGATGATCTCCTTCTCAAGAAAATAAACCCCATTTCCTTGAGGAACCCTGACTGGTAGAATGCAACTGATTAGGGTTGACCAGAGGTCAAAACCCTAATCCTAAAGGATCTGAGCATGAACAATGAGCCCCTTGAGGATGACATAACCATGATGATGATGATGTACCTTTGCCAATAAGATAATGCTCAAACTCCTTGAAGGACCAAGAAACCCTAATTGAAGCACAAACCCTCAGATGGCTAGTGATCAATTTATGAGACCCTCATGCTGGCATCTCTTAACCTCTCCATCTTCTGAGAAAGACTTTGGAGGATGACTTGTCCATTTTCACATGATATGCAATATGCAATGACTAATGTCCTACAAAATGAAATGCTATATGCTAAGCTAGTCCCAAGAGAGGAGGGCAAATTTTGAGGTGTTACACACGTGGTTCCAAAGAATGGAGGAACTACCGTGATAAAGAATGAAAAAAATGAGTTGCTCCCTACAAGGACAGTCACGGGGTGACGTGTTTGCATCGATTATAGAAGGTTGAATTTGGCGACAAGAAAGGATCAATTTCCTTTACCATTCATCGATCAGATGTTGGAAAGGTTGGCTGGTCATGACTACTATTGTTTCCTTGATGGCTACTCTGGACATATTCTTTAAACGCCTCCTTGTCCTTCTGATACATCGACCGAAGTTGGTCCCTATCTGGCGCCATATCCATATTGTACTTGTACTGTTTCACAAAAGCTTCAACCAAATCGTTGAACGTGCGGACAGTCGCACTATCCAAACCCATGTACCACCTCAGAGCGGCACCAGTCAGACTATCTTGAAAGTAATGAATCAGTAACTGATCATTATCAGTTTGCGTCGACATCTTTCTAGCATACATGATAAGATGGCTGAGTGGACATGTATTCCCCTTATACTTTTCAAAGTCAGGGACTTTGAACTTCATTGGGATTTTGATGTTGGAAACCAAGAAGGGTTCAGAAGCACTCTTCCCGAACAAATCTTTTCCCCTCAAGGTCTTCAACTCCTTTCGCAGCTCAAGGAATTGGTCTTTCATTTCGTCCATTTTCTCATAAACTCCCGGACCCTCAGACGACTCGGAATGGTAGATGGTGTCTTCAACACGAGGCATCGTGTGAATGACTGGAGGAGGAACAGACATGACCAGGCTAGATGCCGACATGGAAGCAATTGTAGGCGCAAAATATTCAGGCACAAAGTTAGGCGGAATTCCACACGGGAATCCGGCAAGCATGGCAGGAGTGAACTGAGTAGAAGGCACGGTTGAAGTAACAACTTCTGAAATGACAGTTCTCTGAGGAGGAGGAGTTGCAAGTGTTGGAAAAGATTGACTTTGAGCAGCTAATGTTGACTCCATCATGGCAGTCAGGCGGGCGATCTCGTCCTCCAACTCTCTGTTCTCTTGCTCTAAGTGCTCCGTGATTCTCGGATGATTGGTGCGAGTATTGTATCGATGAGTCAGCTTGGCTGAAGCACAGAAGAATAACCAATAAGATATTTGGCGGAAGAAACCCTGTTATGAAAATGATGCATGAAATTCAATGCATTGATTGTTTTTATTTTCAAATAACATACTATTTTATTTGCAAATATATAATAACAATTGTAAAAATTTGATTGACCATAAAAATCTCTTTTATTTATATAATTTGGAAGGATTGCACTTAGTACAATTTTAGAAACCAAAATACAAATACAAGAGAAAAGGAAACTAGTCATCCTAAGGTCCCCTAACAACAATGTCAGATGATCTAGCTGCAGGCGTATACTTCCTTCGGATGCGTCGAATCTCGGACTCAAAATAGGTCTTCATTTGAGCCTTCTCGAGGACAAGTTGGTCAACAATCTTCTTCCAAGCAATGGAAGGTTGAGGCATACTAGAGGAAGATGGACCCCCTGGCTCTCTCTGTCTCTTCACTACTCGGTCTCCAAGAAGCTCAATAAGTGCATCTTGTCTTTAGACTCAAGCTGCAACTCCTCATGCTTTCGGCTCAAAGCATGGAATCGCTCTTCCGACATATCCTTCTCTTGCCTCATCTTGGCGAGTGTGTCTTCCAACTCCTCTACATCTTTGTTAGGGAGAGTTGATGGCTCAGCCACAACCATAGACATAGGTCTCTCACAAGTATAAGGCATCTTCAACTCAAAATCTCTCTTCTTCACCCAAGAAGTGTAAGCTTCCAAGCTACACAGTTGCACGGATGAAGCTCGGATCTTCCTTTCCTATTCACATTATGCCAAGCATGCACCATCCTCTGCTTCAAATGTTGGGGATATTTACCCTCTTGATAGAAAAGACCTTCTAACTGAGTGTTATTAGGTTCGTCTCTCAAGGGGAACCCAAGTTGATGACGAGCCAAAGCAGGGTTGTAGTTGATTCCTCCTTGTGTACTAATGAGAGGCACATTAGAGAATTCACCACAACTATCAATAATCTCCAAGCTACCGAATGAAGAATCATACCAAACTATATCATCATTAGTGAGAGGCACAAGTCTCTGAGACCACCTTAGACATTGTTTGTTCTCCATAAAAGCAGGCGTCTGAGGCAAGTGCGAAATAAACCACTTGTACAGAAGAGGAACACAACACACAATTGTTCCACCACCTTTAGAATTCCTTAGATGCAAAGAGAAATACATATCACCCAACAAAGTAGGCACATGATTCCTAATTAAGAAGATTCTAATGGAGTTAACATCAACAAAACCGTCAATGTTAGGGAACAAAGCCAATCCATAGATGAGCTACACAAAGATAGCTTCGAAAGCATCCACACTACCGACTTGAGCAAAGGTAGTAGCTTCCTTAATAAGGAACTCAGAAGTCAATCCAAACATTCCTTCTTTCTTCACCCAATGAGCCTCAATCTCAGACTTCTTCAAGTGAAGAGCTTCAGCTATAATATGAGATCTGGGAATCTTATCCAATCCACTAAAAGGCACTTTGTCAGAAACAGGTATTCCCAAAAGATGGGCATACTCCTCCAACGTAGGCACAAGCTGATAATCGGGAAAAGTGAACCAGCGGTAGAGAGGGTCATAAAACTGAACGAATACACTCAAGAGTCCTTCAACCACATCAGTAGACAACACATATAATAACTTCCCATAACTTTGTTTGAAGTCCAAAGGATCTAATACAAAAGATGATAGCTTCCTTAACTCTTTCAAGTCGAGACATCTGAAACCGTACTTCTTAGTGTTCCTTCGTCCATAATCCATGGTCAGAAAATATTTGCAAATAAAACCTCAGTTCGTTGAAGCTATTTTTGGTATGATGAATGTTATGATGTGCATGAATGCATGAATGCAACAATCACAAATAAGGGATCACACACAAAGCAAACAAACAAAGGTCAAGTGATGAATCAAGTCATTGTCAAGATCAATCATTCATTTTGGTGGATGATGGTTTTCACCTTATCAACACCCAAGTTCCATTGATATTGACAAGACTTGATTGGATCAACCAAGAATCAAGGGTTTGTTGTGAGTCACGAGCATGAAGTCAGGTTAAGAACCATCCTAAAGGAGTGTACTAAGGATAAAAACTTGTAGATCATGTTCTAAAAAGTTCACATAGTCTTAATTCCATCTATCAGATATTACAGGTTAGGATGACTGACTCATCAACCCATAATATTCTCAAGAGAAACTCGTCTGAGTGTAGTATCACGTAACAACTGTTATCAAGACTACACCTGAACAGCCTCCGCACTACGTCCTAAATAGGCCAAGTTGGGTTAAATGTTCTACGGTTCTCAGCTTCTTGGACCCCAAATCAGAGAAAGTAATGCCTAACCACAAATAACTTATGTGATATCAATAGCTCAAAAATGGTCTCCACTGAGTAGATGGGTCTCAAGCCAACTTGTTCAGGACTACTCCACACAAGTCGAACATGACTATACCATCTTCATATCTTAATTGCACTCAAGTTCGGGTTAGAATTTATCTCACCACTCAGAGATTACCAAGCACGACAAGCAGATTATATCATACAAACAAATATACATACATCAAATACACAATTATATACACATAAAAAAGTAGGCTAAACCCACTAGAGACTACTCCCCAACAGAGTCGCCATTTAATTTCTATAGCGGTAAATTCATGACCATTAAGCTATGGATAAACTTAACGTCAATTAAACCAGAGTCGCCACCGCTCTTTTATTGTTTCCAAGGGAAAAGGGAAAAGTATGAACAAAACCCAAAGATAAGAAGTTTTCAAATCAAAACTAATAAAATGTCAGAGATTACAGGTAAGGGGGTTGGTTACACAAAGGGAAGGTGTTAACACCCAAAGTGTCCTAGGTACTTCTAGGGAGCCCTTTTTTTTTATGTACATGTGCTTTTGGTATAAAAGATGTTTGCAATAAATAGAGTGTGGGGATGATAAAAGAACTCATTAATTATATTTTTGCGTTTGACAAGACCTTCGGACTTGCGCCTACGTACCAACATAAAATGAGGGATCAAAACCTCGTATTTCGTGGTAACAATTTCAAAGTGAATTCTTATACTTGGTGCTTCATTGTACCACTTGACCTTGAACATGGATGATAATATGGCCAAGGCGTCCGCTAGTTGATTCTCCCCCCGAGGAATATAATGGAAGGTAACCTCGTCAAAGTAAGTGATCAACTTCCGAACGTGGTCTCGGTACCATATTAGCTTAGCATTATGAGTTCCCCATTCTCCCTTGATTTGATTGAAGACAAGGGTTGAGTCTCCATATACCTCCAGGACCTCAATTCTTAAGTCGATGGTTTCGTCAATCCCTAGGATACATGCCTCATACTCTGCCATGTTGTTCGTACAGGTAAAGCATAACCTAGCCGTGAAGGGAATATGGTACCCTATTGGGGAGGTTATGACGGCTCCAATTCCATGTCCAGATGTGTTTGAAGCACCATCAAATACCAATTTGCATCATGATCCTAGTTCAGGTCCTTCATCGGGACATGGGGTCTCGCAATTCCTTATTATCATAATATCTTCGTTAGGAAAGTCAAACTGTATAGGGTGATAATCTTTTGTTGGTTGATGTGCAAGGTGTAAGACCCCAATTTTAGCCCTAAGATCCCTCATGGCATCATAACATTGCATGTGCATAGCCTCAAGGATCTTAAGCATCTTGGTTCCCTTTTCCTTTGGGTGAGACCTCTTGTGAGTGGTTTGAGATCACCAAGCATGCTTGAATTGTATATTATTGCTTTTCTCATTTTGTTTACTAACCAAAAGCACAAAAATATGTCACTAACATCTTTTATTTGTAGCTTGAGCAGTCACAAGATCTAAAAGCTTCTAGGTGATCCTTTGTGCAATGATATGGCCAAGAGAAGACAAATGCAAGCATGGCAATGGTTCCCAAAGCTCTCATCCATCAAATATTCCTCCCTAGCATCTCAATTCATCATTTTGATCAAAGCAAGTCAAAGGGTTTGAGGTTTGTTTCCCAAGGAAACCCTAATTCATCTGATCATCAATAATGCCTTGCTCATGAAGCAACCTCAGCCCATGGTCAAATACAATCAAGGGAAGTTCTTTAATTCATCATTTCATGCATATTTGAACTTATTTGAGTATCCTCAATCATCAATTCATCAAGATATGAGTTGTGGACTTGAGAAGTTGATCAGTCAATTCATCTAACTATTTTGAAATACACTGAGAGCTAACTTTTTGTGTCTTGGTCAAATGGAGATGACCCCAAGAGAAACAATGTTCTTAAGGACAATATTAACAACTTTCATGTTCATCAAAATTGGATTTGAAGCTTGTAAGATCATCATCCATTCCAATACATTATAGGTCATTTTGACTAAAACCCTAATTTTGGGTCAACTTCCCAAGAACATAACTCATTCATTTTTTATGATTTTGAGGTGGAACCAAATGCATTGGAAAGCTTATTGTGTCTAATTCAAATGTTATGTTGAGAAAAGTTTCAAAATCTCAAAATAAATGCATGTGATAATGCAAAACATTATAGGTCACTTTGGATCAAATGCATTGAAATGGAAAAAAGTCCAACTTCAAGTGCCCATAACTTCTTCATCAAAACTCCAAATGATGCAAAATTTAAGTCCAAATTAATTTTCTTGAAAAGATATACAACGTTCATGTTGAAGGTTTTTTCATTTGAAGCTTGATTCGTTGAGCTAGAAGGGCTTGAACATTGGCCAAATTTGGAAACTTCACTTATGCATGTTTTGTACCTTGCACTTTAAACTCAAAATTCACTAATTTCCAAGGCCCAATTGAAATTTTGGCCAACATATCATTTGTTCCTTATGCAACAAGCTTTCTCACCATTACTCATGAGGTAGCATTTGGAGTTTGGAAGCACCATTTTCGAAGGCATGAAGATTTAATGCATTTTGTGAAATTCAATTCAAATTGCCATGCATGAGTTGTTTATACTCAATGTACACGTTCATTTGCAATCCACATGAGCTCAGCAGGTCATTCCAATACTCATTGGGCTTTCCACATGATCATACAAGCCCATGCAAGGAAAATCCATTTGCCATGCACACGAGTAAACTCACTTGTTCAGCCAATTCCAGCTATAAATACATGTGCTAGGCTTCACAATTAACCAACCTAAGGGCGCCTGAAATGCTGCAAGTGTGAATTCCCAACCATACCAAAGGAACTAAATCCATTTTCTTCAAAAAAATCAGATCTGAAATTCAATTGAATTTGGTTGAATCTTCAGATCTAAAGTTCCTAAACCTTCATCATTTGATCCATAGAAGTTCTGTTTTGCAAAAGGAATCAAGGAAAGGGACTCAAAGCTTCACAATCCAAAGGTGTGAATCAACTGGTTTTTGCTTCGAATCTCTTTGTTCTTTGATCTATTGGCCTTGATATTGTGTTGTCTGAAGTCCTCTTTATAGATGCATCATTGTTGTATGCTTAATTTGTGAAATCGAGCAAGTTCATGATGAACACCATCAAGCTTCCATCTCTGATTTCTCGCTTAATAGGAATCTAGAGTGGAAGTGAGTGGTACAGGAGTGATGTACATCACTTCCTCTTTCGAACGGTGCCTAGATCGTCCATTTTAATGAGCATTTGAACCTCTGTGTTTTTTGTGCTTCGTCAAAGCTCACCGGAGAAGACGGTGGTGCTGGCCACCGTCTCATTGCCAGATTGAATGTGAGCCTTTGGATTGCAATTCCCAGATCTAATCTCCACCCTCCAATGTTATGACTTATTTTAATTCAGTGTGTGGTTGCATTGACTGAGGACTTTGGTACGCGCGCATGCCATGACCATTAGATCCTCCACGTCAATTAATGAAATCCCATCCAAGCGCTGTGGTTTTTTCTGATTTTTCATAATTTCCATTTTATTTTATTTCATTTAACTTCAAAAATTCATAACTCTTTCATTTTAATTCCAAAAAATATGGGACCCATCGCATTATTTTTCTTTTTAATTCTAGTTTCTAAAAATGATTTTTAATATTTTTTATTTTATCATTTGATATTTTTTGTGAATTTTCTCTTTTCTGGGTATTTTTAATTCATTTTAAATAGTTTTTGATATTCAAAAAATACAAAAATATTTTCTCAACCTATTTGAATGATGATGGATCTATGAAAAATATTCTCATCAATTTTTTAATTGATTTGAGATTTATTTGAGATTTTAATTCAATTAGGTTATTTTTATTCATTTTTAATTGATTAAAAATAGTTTCTGACTTTTAAAAATGCTGAAATTTTTTGTCAAACTTTGTTTGAACTTGGGATAAATCACTTGGACTTTTCAAAGTTGATTTGAAGTGATTTTGAAGTTTGAACTCTCTTTAATATTTTAATTCAAGTTTATTTTCAAATATTAAAAATGCCAAATATATTTTGTTCATTTTCTGACTTCCAATCTTCATCCTACTTCTGTTTTTGATAGTTTGACCATGATCCTCAATGTCATTGGTCAACACTTGTTGATTGGTACATTCCATTTCATTTAATGCACTTTATTCTTTTCATTTCCATTATCCATCTTCTTCTTGTTCTCTTCTTTTGGATCAATGAGTTATAGGTTGATAAGTTAGCATTGATTAGGGAGGTTTAATCTTCCTTGATTCAAATCTAATTCATCTTGATCAAATGATCAAGTGAATGGATTTGCATTAAGGATAGATTGCTTCCTAAATCATGCAAAGGACTTAAACCAATACAAGATCATTTCTCTTCTTCTTTTTGGATTGGCAAGTTATTGGAACTTGGTTCACTAATCAAGACTTCTAACTTGTGTTGTTGCCTACATTATTATTGACCGGCCTCAGATAGTTATGACTTCTACATAAGTCCAATTACGATTGCTTAACATAGCGCTAAATTTGCCTTATGGCACACTAACTACTAACATTAACCATTAACCATTAACATTTACTTTTTGCACTTTACATTTATGCAATTTACTATTCTTGCACATATTATTCATTTGCTTTTCCTTTTGCTCACTTGAGCACATGTTTATGTTAATGCAGTTTGCCTTTTGCTCACTTGAGCACATAATTGTGTATATATATTATTGTCATTGTGTGTGTGTGCTTTTATTGTTGTTGACCAAATGCAAAAATGGACAAATGGACTTAGACTTTAGGACCTTTCCCAAGCTAATGGAGTTTGAAGAGCAACTAGGCCTCATGCCTTTAGAGTGCTTAAAATATCAAAGAGCAACTAGGCCTCATGCCTTTAGAATTCTTAAAGCTTGAAGATGAACATTGAAAGGATTAAATTCTAAACTCCCTCTTGTCCATTCTTTGATTGCATTATGGAACTTTTTAATGTGTGTGCTCTTGTGCTAGGGATTCCAACATTGAGCTAAATTGAGGAACCATTGCCATGAGTTTCTAAGAGAGAGAGATCTAAAAGCCATTGGAAGATTCCTAGGAACTTGTTGTGATTGTGTGCTTGCTTGCTTGAGTATTTGTTTATCTTGCTTATTCCAAAGGATGGGAGCTACTTGAATCATCAATATGATCTCAAGAGAGGAACTCCATTTGTGGTCTTGTTCTCTTTTCCCTTACCTCTTGTATGTTTAGGATTTAGCCTTTCTTCTTCTTCTCTCCACTCTAACCCAAGCCAAAACTTTTGTGCAAACATTTAACCTTTGTTTTCAAACATTAGAAACCTAAGCCTTATGCTTTTGATTTTCAAACTTTCTTTTCAAAATACTTATTTTGAATTGAGTCTTTAAGTCAACTTTGACCATATTTTGTACATACTTTTCATTGGTAAGTTCAACCCATTCAAATGCTTTTTGTGGTTTCAATGGCCACTCTCTTAATCAAAACCTTTTCATAATCCTTAGCTATTAGGTTTGAGTTATCCTTGAGATAGATGTAATACTCACCTATATCCTTAGTGATGGACAATGAGTCTTCCATGCTTATTATAGGGTTAACCCCTCACTAGCATGTTGAAGCTATCCTCACATGGTGGATTTGTGGTTTTAGGTTGAGTTTTCTCCCTTGGATAACAAAAGACCTTAAGGCTTTTGGACCAATCAATTCACCCACTCATTTTTGAGATTTTTACCCCGAACTACGAGGTTTTGATCCTAATCTTATTTAAGATGGTACGTAGGCAATGGGTTTATCCATCCAAACACAAAATGTAAATAAACTTGTATATTCTCTTCTCATCTCTTCAATCATGTTTGCACAAATAAATTTTCACAAGATACCAACCTTACAACAAGTATGAAAAGGGCTCCCTAGGAGTACCTAGGATGTTTTGGGTGCTTAAAACCTTCCCATTGCATAACCAACCCCCTTACCCAGATCTCTGACATTTTTACTAGTTTTTGATTCGATAAAACTTTTAGGTTTTTGTTCGCTTTCTAACCATTCCTTTGGATAAATAGAAGTGCGGTGGCGACTCGACTTGTATGGTTTACCTTGGATTTAGTCAATATCTCTAATGGTAACGAATACCCCGCTACAGAAAAGTGGCGACTCTGCTGGGGAATATATTTGCCTAGTGGGTTTTGCCTACTTTTCATATGTGTTGTATTGTATTGTATATTGTTTTGTGACATATTTTTGTGCAATTTGGGATTACTGTATTGTATGTAATGATTGAATTGCTTGAATATTAATTTCTTGTATGCTTGGTGATCTTTGTGAGATGAGTTCTATACCCGAACTCGAGTGCACTTAGGATAGGAGAATGGCATAGTCTTGTTGACTTGTGTGGAGTTATTCCTTAGCAAGTTGACTTGCAAGTCCATTCACTTGGTGGAGGTCATGTTGGAATCAATAATGTCACACAAGTAGTTGTGTTAGACATTAATCTTTCCAATATAGACCTTAGAAGCCAAGGACCTTTGTATACCAAGCCCATCTTGGCCTATTTTTAGGATGTAGTGCGAAAGTCGTTCAAGTGTAAGATTTGATACGATTGTTACGCGATACTACACTCATAAGAGTCTCTCTTGAGAATATTTTTGGAATACGAGTAGTCGTTTCTCCGATAATATCCGAAAGATGGGATGATGACTATGGGAACCTCTTGTAGAACATGTTTGACAGGTTTAAACCCTAGTACGCTCCCTTTGGGTGGTTCTTAACCGAGACTCCACGCTCGTGACTTGCAACAAACCCTTGATTCGTGGTTGATCCGTTCATGTATCCTTAATATCAATGGAACTTGGGTGTTGATAAGGTGTAAACCATAATCCACCAAAATGGACGATTGATATTAAGGATAATATGATCCATCCCATGACCTTTGTTTGATCCTTGAGTGTGATTGTTGCATCCATGCATTCATGCACCCATTTGCATCCATAGCATCAATAATAAGCAAATTTTCAAGGAACTTAAGAGGTCTATTTGCAAATTTTCAGACATGGAAAGACAAAGAAGGAATACAAAGAAGTACAGTTTCAGACAAACAGACTTGAAAGAGCTAAGGAAATTGACATCCTATGTATTAGATCCTTTAGGTTTCAAGGCTCGTTTTGGGAAGCTTCTTCCTCTTCTAACTACTTAGGTGGATGAAGGATTGATGAGTGTATTGGTGCAGTTTTATGATCCCTTGTACCATTGCTTCACATTTCCGGATTTTCAGCTGTTGCCTACGCTTGAGGAGTATGCCTATCTTGTGGGCATACCTATTCTAGACCAGTTGTTGTTCAGTGGCTTGGAGAGTATTCCTACTTCTCGAGAGATAGCTGACATGTTGTATATAGATGAATCTCTGGTTGGTGCTCATATGACTACCAAAGGTGGAATTCAAGGTCTCCCTTATGAGTTCCTTATTGCTCAAGCTACTGTGTATGGGAAAGCCATGAGTGAGGACGCCTTTGAGGCCATATTTGTACTTCTCATCTATGGGTTAGTGTTGTTCCCCAACATCGATAAGTTTGTGGATGTGAACGCTATTAGGATTTTCTCTACTCTTAATCCCGTTCCGACTCTGTGGGGTGACACTTATTTCTCTTTGCATATGAGGAATGCAAAGGGTGGTGGTGCCATTGTGTGCTGTTTGCCTCTGTTGTATAAGTGGTTTATTTCTCACTTACCGCAGACGGTCGCCTTCAAGGAGAACAAAGGATGTCTACGGTGGTCCACGAGACTTATGTCTCTCACTAAAGATGATATCTTTTGGTACAACCGTGTGTATATTATCGACTCTTGTGGTGAATTCTCCAATGTACCTCTTCTTGGTACATGTGGTGGGATCAGCTACAACCCCGTTTTGGCACGTCGCCAGCTTGGGTTCCCCCTAAAGGATAAACCCAAAAACATTATGTTAGAGGGCATATTCTTTTAGGAGGGTAAAGATCCCCAAGGCTTGAAGGACAGGATGGTCCGCGCCTGACGCAAGATTCATAGGAAAGGAAGGAAGGAACTAGGTCCAAAAAACTGTGTCGCTTTGGAGCCTTACACTGCTTCGGTTAGGAAGAGAGCTTCTGAGTACCTCATGCCTTACGAGTATCCGAGACCTACACCTTTGGTTGAGGTTGGGCCTTCAACCCTCCCTGACCAAGGAGTAGAGGAGTTGAGAGACGAAGACCGCTCTCGTGCTTGGATCCGTGAACGAGAAAAGTTGCTTCAGCAGATCAAGGAGAAGGATGCTTTGATAGAGTTTCTCAAGCATCAGGTTATTGATGATCCTAATGACGCATGGACTTCTCTACTTCCTCAGTCCTCCCGGTTTTGGAAGAGGAAGTACGATCGACTCGCCAAGGAGAAGGCAGACATGGAGGTAGCCTATGAGGAGGAGGTGAAGAGGCTTCGTGCATCTTATCTTCCTGTGTCCCGAGCTTTAGATGATTGTTTCTAGGGATCCATATGATGTTTATTTTCCATTTCTCTTATATTTGGTTACCAATGCTATACTTCTTTGGTGTAAAAAAATATTTTCCAGATATCATTGATGAGATGTTTCCATATATGATAAAAGTATAATATTTCCCAAAATTTGCAAATAGAACTCTAAATTAAAAACAAATCATATGCACAAGCATTGCATGCATCATGTGCATAAGCAGGTTTTGTTCCCGGCTTCTTGTCCTATGGTCTAACTCTGTGTTCTTCATTTATTCCAAAGACAAGCTGACTCATCGGTACTACACTAGAGCCAACTCTTCGAGACTGATGGATCATTTGGAACAAGAGAACTGCAAGCGGAAAGAAGAGGTAGCCAGATTGACTGCCCTGATGGAGTCATTCTTGGCCGCTCAAAGCCAATCTTCTCCAACACCTGCAACTCCTCCCCAGAGGACAGTCATTTCTGAGATTGCGAATTCTATTATCCCTACTGCAACAGCCTACTTTGCGCCATCTATGCCGGCCGGGTTCCCGTAAGGAATGCCCGCCAATTTTATGCCAGAGGGTTTTGCCCATACTCTTGCTTCTTTGCCGGCATCTAGCCCAGTCCTTTCGGTGCCACCTCCCGTTGTGCACACACTACCAAGAGTTGAAGATACCATCTACCATTCTGAGCCATCTGAGGGTCCAGATGTTTATGAGAAGATGGACGACATGAAAGACCAATTCCTTGAGCTTCGCAAGGAACTGAAGACCCTGAGGGGGAAGGACCTTTTTGGTAAGAGTGCTGCTGAGTTATGCCTCGTGCCCAACGTGAAGATCCCTATTAAATTCAAAGTACCTGACTTTGAGAAGTATAAGGGAAACACATGCCCTCTCAGCCATCTTGTGATGTATGCTCGCAAGATGTCGACGCAAACTGATAATGACCAACTGCTCATCCACTATTTCCAGGACAATCTGTCCGGTGCCGCTCTCCGGTAGTACATGGGTCTGGAAAGTTCGAACATCTGCTCTTTCAACGATCTTGGTGAGGCCTTCATCAAGCAATATAAATATAATATGGATATGGCTCCTGATAGGGACCAGTTGAGGGCAATGTCCCATAAAGAGAAAGAGATCTTCAAAGAATACGCCCAGAGGTGGCGCGAGTTGGCAGCTCAGATAGTGCCACCCCTTGAGGAGAAAGAGATGACCAAGATCTTTTTGAAGACCTTGAGTTCATTCTACTACGAGAGGATGATAGCCAATGCTCCCTCAGACTTCACCGAGATGGTGAATATGGGAATGAGACTGGAAGAGGGGGTCCGTGAAGGACGTTTGACTCGAGAGGAAGACTCTTCAGCAAAGAGATATGGAAGCTTTGCAAAGAAGAAGGAGGGAGAGGCACATGCTGTGTCTTCCCATGTCAAGAGAAGACCCTCTGTAAAGAGGAAGATTGCTCGCCCAGTCAACAACCAACATCAGGTGGCTCATATAGCACCTGTTTTCAGGGAAGCTCAGCATTATCAACAACAACCATCTCAACAATATCAGCAACAACAACAGCGTCCACAACAACAGGCCTACCAGCCTCGAAACAACAACAACAATGCCAGCACCAGCTATGAGAGGAAAAGGGTCACCTTTGATCCAATTCCGATGACTTATGCTGAACTCTATCCATCTCTGATTGATAGAAAGTTAATTACTCTGCGAGACCCTTCTGCTGTACCTGCTAACCTCCAGTGGTGGTACAAGCCTGAGCTTCACTGTGTATATCATTCTGGTGCTCTCGGGCATGATGTGGAGAATTGTTATCCCTTGAAGACCAAGGTGCAAGACCTTGTGAGAAGTGGGATTTTGTTTTTCGAGGACGTTGTTGAAGTCAACGTAATTTCTCCGGTATTCCGGATACCCGAGCCTGTTTTCATCAAGTATGATGGTAGCAAGCAGAAGGTTGTCCCTGCTCTGACTATCAAGCCAGCCGGACCTATACCGTACTCCTCCGAGAAGGCGGTTCCTTATCACTTCAATGCTGTAGCAGTGGAAAATGGGAAAGAGGTATCCCTGCCCTCTTCATTCGTCGTTAACATTGCTTATATTGGTGGCTTGACCCACAACGGTCGTGTTTTTTCGGCTCCGTTGAAGCCTCAAGCTGATGTTCAAGGAAGTGTTGATACTGGTTTTGTTGAACGCCCGATTGGGAATGCTGCGAGCGCTCCGAATCCGGCACTTGTTGCTAATCCCTCCTCTACGTTGAGAATTCTTGCTTCTGCTGGCTCGAGTGGAAATACGAGAGAAGATTGTGATGAGATGTTGAGGCTCATCAAAAGAAGCGAGTACAACGTTGTAGATCAGCTTCTACAAACGCCATCCAAGATATTCGTGTTATCATTGCTATTAAATTCAGAACCACATCGAGAAGCTCTATAGAAGGTGTTTGATGTGGCGTATGCAGATCACGATGTCACGATAGAGCAATTTGATAGTATTGTTGCAAACATCACCGCTTGTAACAATTTGAGCATTTGTGACACTGATCTCCCCGAAGAGGGAAGAGACCACAACTTGACATTACACATATCAATGAGTTGCAAAGATGACGCCATGTCCAATGTGTTGGTGGACACTGGGTCATCGTTGAATGTATTACCGAAGACCACTCTTGCGAAGTTATCATGTCAGGGGCCTCCCATGAGGCAGAGTGGAGTAGTTGTGAAGGCTTTCGATGGGTCTCGCAAAACTGTGATTGGTGAGGTTGATCTCCCAGTCAAAATCGGACCAAGTGATTTCCAGATTACCTTATAGGTTATGGACATTCACCCATCGTATAGCTGTCTCCTAGGCAGACCATGGATTCACGAGGCTGGCGCCGTGACATCCACCCTACACCAGAAACTGAAATTTGTAAAGAATAAGAAGCTGGTGGTGGTAGAGGGAGAAAAGGCTCTCCTGGTTAGCCATTTGTCTTCCTTCTCTTATATAGATGCTGAGGATGAAGTTGGAACGCCCTTCCAAGCTTTATCTATTGCTGAACCTATTAAGAAGGGAACTCCTTCATTTGCTTCCTATAAAGATGCAAAGTTGGCCATTGAGCATGGTGCAACTGCTGGTTTGGGGCAAATGATTGAGTTGAAAGACAATAAGTTCCGGGCTGGCATAGGCTATTCTTCTGGGGTCTTCAACAAGCAAGGGTTGTTCAAGAGTGGAGGATTCATCCACGCCGGTCAAGACGAAGAGGCTGCTGCCATTTTGGAAGAAGAGGAAGAGGATTCCGGCAATTTCATCATCCCTGGAGGGGTCTGCAATAATTGGGTCGCTGTGGATATTCCAACAGTTATTCATAAGTCAAAGTAATGTTCATTGTGTTTAAAAAACCCTTTTCCCATGCCAAAAGGAGAAGTGATGACATTGTTGGCGCATAAATACAATGATATTTTCATTCAATAAATTCATGTTAAATGTTTGTTTTTCTAATTATTTTCCCTTTTTGCTTTTGCATAAAATTGGTGATCACATAAAACCCTAAAAATAAGAATAAATTCAATCTTTTTCATCTGCATAATGATTTTCCTTGGTTAAATTCTAAAGTTTATTTTATATCCAAAATCATTATGCAGGTTAATCAAACCCATTGAACATAATGATCCAACGCCATCTCCCAACTTTGAATTCCCTGTATTTGAGGCGGAAGAAGATGATGTTGAAGGGATTCCTTACGAGATTACCCGTCTACTTGAGCATGAGGAGAAGATCATTCATCCGCATCTAGAGAATCTAGAAACAATTAATTTGGGGTCTGAAGATCGTGTGCGAGAAGTGAAGATTGGGGCACTCCTGGAAGAATCTGTTAAGAAGGGGTTGATTGAATTGCTACGAGAATATGTTGACGTCTTTGCCTGGTCATATGAAGACATGCATGGTCTAGATATAGATATCGTGCAACATTTCCTACCTTTGAAGCCTGAGTGCGTGCCTGTGAAGCAGAAGATCAAAAGAACTCATCCTGACATGGCAGTAAAGATCAAGGAAGAAGTTCAGAAGCAAATTGACGCGGGGTTTCTAGTGACTTCTACATATCCTCAATGGGTGGCCAATATTGTGCCCGTGCCTAAGAAAGATGGAAAAGTTCGGATGTGTGTGAACTATAGAGACTTGAATAAAGCTAGCCCAAAAGATGATTTCCCTCTACCACATATTGATATGTTGGTAGATAATACAACTAAGTTCAAGGTCTTCTCATTTATGGAAGGATTTTCCGGATATAATCAGATTAAGATGGCACCCGAGGATATGGAGAAGACAACATTCATCACACCTTGGGGAACATTCTGTTATCGAGTGATGCCCTTCGGTTTGAAGAATGTCGGAGCCACGTATCAACGAGCCATGACTACCTTGTTTCATGATATGATGCATAAGGAGATCGAGGTATATGTTGATGATATGATCGCTAAGTCAAGAACGGAAGTTGAACGTGTAAAGCACCTATTGAAGCTTTTTCAGCGTTTGAGGAAGTATAAGCTTCGTCTGAATCCCAACAAGTGTATATTTGGAGTCCGTTCCGGCAAGTTATTGGGCTTTATCGTCAATGAAAGAGGTATTGAGGTTGATCCTGCAAAGGTCAAAGCAATACAAGAGATGCCTGCGCCCAAAACTAAAAAGCAAGTCCGAGGTTTTCTTGGCCGCTTGAATTATATCTCCAGATTCATATCCCACATGACTGCCACATGTGCACCAATATTCAAGCTCCCCCGGAAAGATCAGTCTCATGATTGGACCAAGGATTTCCAAAAGGCTTTTGATAGCATTAAAGAATATTTGTCTGAACCTCCGATCTTGTCTCCTCCTGTGGAAGGGAGACCATTGATTATGTATCTGATAGTTCTTGAAGACTCAATGGGTTGTGTCCTTGGTCAGCAAGATGCATCAGGGAAGAAAGAGTGTGCCATCTACTACTTGAGTAAGAAGTTTACTGATTGTGAGTCTCGATACTCAATGCTTGAGAAAACATGTTGTGCTTTGGCTTGGGCTGCTAAGCGCTCACGCCAGTATATGTTGAATCATACGACTTGGTTGATATCCAAAATGGATCCAATCAAGTATATCTTTAAGAAGCCTGCTTTAACTGGGAGGATTGCCCGTTGGCAGATGTTGTCATCTGAGTATGATATTGAGTATCAGGCTCAGAAGGCCATTAAAGGTAGTATTTTGGCACACCACTTGGCACATCAACCAATTGAAGATTACCAGTCAGTTCAGTATGACTTCCCAGACGAGGAGATTCTGTATTTGAAAATGAAAGATTGCGATGAGCCTACGCTCGATGAAGGGCCAGAGCCTGGTTCCCGATGGAGCATGGTGTTTGATGGCGCTGTAAATCAATACGGAAATGGTATTGGGGCAGTGATTATTACTCCTCAGGGCACACATTTTCCTTTTACAGCAAGGCTAACTTTCAAATGCACGAACAATATGGCTGAATATGAGGCGTGTATCATGGGATTGGAGGAACGAATCAGCTCGGCCTCATCCCATATAGGGATTATGCGAGGAGGATTTCAACGTTCTTTACTGAAGTTGACTTCCATCATATTCCTCGAGATGAGAATCGGATGGCAGACGCTCTCGTTACACTTGCTTCAATGATTGTAGTCAGACTTTGGAATGAAGTCCCCAATATCACTGTGATGCGCTTGGATAGACCAACTCATGTATTTGTAGTAGAAGAGGTGCAAGATGATAAGCCATGGTATTGTGATATCAAGTGTTTCCTTCAGATCCAGATTTACCCGCCTGGGGCATCTGTGAAAGATAGGAAGACTTTAAGGAGATTGTCAGGGAGTTTCTACCTCAATGGTGATGTGCTTTATAAAAGAAATTTTGACATGGTGCTGCTCAGATGCGTGCATAGACACGAAGCAGATCTGTTAATGACTGAGGTCCATGACGGTTCATTTGGCACTCATTCCAATGGACATGCCATGGCTAGAAAAATGTTTAGAGCAGGCTACTATTGGCTGACAATGGAGTCTGATTGCTGCAAATATGTGAAGAAATGCCATAAGTGTCAGATCTACGCGGATAAGATTCATATTCCTCCGACACTTCTGAATGTGATTTCATCACCACGGCCTTTCTCCATGTGGGAAATCGACATGATTGGCATGATAGAGCCGAAAGCGTCCAACGGTCACAGATTTATTCTCGTAGCAATTGATTACTTCACCAAATGGGTGGAAGCGGCATCGTATGCAAACGTGACCAGGCAGGTGGTCATGAAATTTATCAAGAATCAACTCATATGCCGGTATGGTGTGCCAGATAAGATCATTACTGATAATGGATCTAACTTGAACAACAAGATGATGAAAGAGGTGTGTAGCGAGTTCAAGATCGCACATCATAATTCTTCTCCTTATAGACCCAAGATGAATGGGGCTGTTGAAGCTGCTAATAAGAATATCAAGAAGATTATCCAGAAGATGGTTATTACGTACAAAGATTGGCATGAGATGCTACCATTTGCTTTATATGGATATCGTACGTCTATCCGCACTTCAACAGGGGCAACCCCTTTCTCTCTTGTTTATGGCTTGGAGGTTGTGCTCCCAGTAGAGGTGGAGATCCCATCAATGAGGATTTTGATGGAAGCCAAGTTGACTGATGCTGAATGGGTTCAGAGTCGTTATGACCAGCTGAATTTGATAGAAGAGAAGAGATTGACTACCATGTGCCATGGCCAGTTATATCAGCAAAGGATGAAGAAAGCCTTTGATAAGAACGTCAAGCCTCGTGTGTTCCGAGAAGGTGACCTTGTGCTCAAGAAAGTCTTGTCTTTCGCGCCCGATTCCAGGGGCAAGTGGACTCCAAACTATGAAGGTTCCTATGTTGTTAAGAGAGCCTTTTCAGGCGGTGCATTGATACTTACAACTATGGATGGGGAGGATTTCACTCGTCCTGTCAACTCAGATGCACTCAAGAAATACTTCGCCTAAAAATAAAAACAAAATAGCTCGCTAAGTTGAAAACCCGAAAGGGCGGCTTAGGCAAAAATAAGCGTCTCGGTGGATTGAAAACCCGAAAGGGCGATCCAGGCAAAAATTAGAGACATATAAAAAATTGAATATATGTATCCCGCTAGATTGAGTACCTCACCCTAGGGCAATCTAGGCAAAAATAGGGATTTGGCAAGTAACTGCATCCTGGCAAGACCGTGTTCTACAAACTGTCATCTGTCAGAGATTCTCGCTCAGTCATCGTCAACCGAAGCTTCAAATACATCGGATTCAGAATTGGTGAAGAAATGGTCATTATGTTCAATGTAGCCCTTTTCCAGTATATATCACCAATTTCAAATTTGTAAAGATCTATGGAGTCTTGCCATTTGCAGACTTTCATTCCATCAAATAAATTTTGAGCCTTTATCCAATTATTTACACTCTTATTCGTTTCTATTCAACAAATGTTTGCATGTTTTAATTGAGAAATATCATTGTTTAAAGTTTTCATAATTTGTTTTTAAACAAAGTGAACATTCACAACGATGAAGGGATACTGGGGATGTCTTCAGTGCTCTCCCAAGGATGGTAAGATTCTCGACAGGGTAAGACATTTGTTCATATTCCTGGCGTGTTGGTATCCTCGTCCTCCAAAACCTTTTTGTGGTTTCCTCTCCCGAGTAGAGTGTGTGCAACTCCCTTTCCTCCTCAGTAGATGAAATCCTGGGTAGGGATAATATTTGGATGACCCTTGGAAGTTTCTAGTTGGTGTTTTATCCCCACAAGGATCCATCATCTCCTTCGATAGTTTCCCTAGTGAAATCGCCGAGATCATGTTCTCAACAGGAATGACTGATGCTCATTCCCCTGCAGAGACCTTTGTTGTCCTGGCTTTCTCTCTTGAGATGTAGTACCGGATGTTGTGTATGGTTCGTTGGACATGTTTGTGTTAGAAATGTCTGTTTGTCAGCATTCATCATACATAAACCATGCATATATGCATAGTGATAACATTCTAATATTCATGTCGCATTATTTGCCATATATCTTTGTTTGTTATCTCTTGTTTGAGGGTATTATGTTTCCCCAAGCAGATGTTGGTGATTGATCTCTCCATATAGAGTCAACCCCATAAGCAAAAAGTGTTTATCCTTTCTTCCATAGTCCCTACAGAGTTATGTCCTCGTGGATGATGGTTGTTTCTGTTTCCTCCTAACACATATATGGGGAGGGAGTTCCCCATTGAGTTATATCCTCATAGGGACAAGTCTTGTTCCATCGTGCCTATCTAGTTTGATCCTAGATTGGCCTCTTATGTCTGCTTCCTGCACTTCCCCGTGGTCTAGATGAATAGTTGCTCATTAACCAGTAATTATCCATCTTTTCGGATGTTTGATATCTCTCACCTTTATACCGGTCTTAGATATTCATTCTTCCCGAGCATGTTGTTCTATCACCCTTATACCGGTGTTCAGATCACATGACTCTTTGAGCTTATTACCCAGTAACCGGTAATACCTCATCCCGTTGCTTCCCCATGGGAGTATTGTTTGGGTGCTTCCCTAGCAAAGTCCCTTAGTGGATTCTCCTAGCCTGAGTCCAGATTTTTATCCGAAGTATCCATTACGGATAATTTTTGCTGTATTGGCATATTCCCCAATACGTGCATCTTTGAATCGGCTCGAGTCTTTCCATTGATTTATTTCATGGATTCCCTTCGTGTCTCTCAGCAAGTTTCAAGTCGTGACCTGCTCACGCATTTTTATCCCTTTACTCCCCAGTAAAGACCCTAGAGTCTTTGTCTCATTTATGAGTGTGTTACTCTAGTGGATTTTCATCTATTCCTGTTTTCTTTCTTTCTTTGTGGACACATATCCCCACGAAGTATCACCCTTGTGCATACATACATTTGCATCATGAGGTCTCTTAGGGACCAAAATTCGTCTCTTTGTTATTATTTAAGCCCATTCTACCTCGTCGAGACGAAGATTTTAACCTTCACTTCTTCGGCTAGAATGACCTTAAATAGGGGCATCTGTAAGACCCGAATTTTAGCCTAAGATCCCTCATGGCATCATAACATTGCATGTGCATAGCCTCAAGGATCTTAAGCATCTTGGTTCCCTTTGCTTTTGGGTGGGACCTCTTGTGAGTGGTTTGAGATCACCAAGCATGCTTGAATTGTATATTATTGCTTTTCTCATTTTGTTTACTAACCAAAAGCACAAAAATATGTCACTAACATCTTTTATTTGTAGCTTGAGCAGTCACAAGATCTAAAAGCTTCTAGGTGATCCTTTGTGCAATGATATGGCCAAGAGAAGACAAAGGCAAGCATGGAAATGGTTCACAAAGCTCTCATCCATCAAATATTCCTCCCTAGAATCTCAATTCATCATTTTGATCAAATCAAGTCAAAGGGTTTGAGGTTTGTTTCCCAAGGAAACCCTAATTCATCTAATCATCAACAATGCCTTGCTCATGAAGCAACCTCAGCCCATGGTCAAATACAATCAAGGGAAGTTCTTTAATTCATCATTTCATTCATATTTGAACTTATTCGAGTATCCTCAATCATCAATTCATCAAGATATGAGTTGTGGACTTGAGAAGTTGATCAGTCAATTCATCTGACTATTTTGAAATGCACTGAGACCTAAATTTTTGTGTGTTGGTCAAATGGAGATGACCCCAAGAGAAACAATGTTCTTAAGGACAATATGAACAACTTTCATGTTCATCAAAATTGGATTTTAAGCTTGGAAGATCATCATCCATTCCAAGACATTATAGGTCATTTTGACTAAAACCCTAATTTTGGGTCAACTTCCCAAGAACATAACTCATTCATTTTTTATGATTTTGAGGTGGAACCAAATGCATTGGAACGCTTATTGTGTCTACTTCAAATGTTATGTTGAGAAAAATTTCAAAATCTCAAAAGAAATATATGTGATAATGAAAAACATTATAGGTCACTTTGGATCAAATGCATTGAAATGGAAAAAAGTCCAACTTCAAGTGCCCATAACTTCTTCATCAAAAATCCAAATGATGCAAAATTTAAGTCCAAATTGATTGTCTTGAAACGATCTACAACTTTAATGTAGAACGATTTTTCATTTGGAGCTGGCTTCACTGAGACAGAAGGGCTTGAACATTGGCCAAATTTGAAAACTTCACTTATGCATGTTTTGCACCTTGCACTTTAAACTCAAAATTCACTAATTTCCAAGGCCCAATTGAAATTTTGGTCAATATATCATTTGTTCCTTATGCAACAAGCTTTCTAACCATTACTCATGAGGTAGCATTTAGAGTTTGGAAGCACCATTTTCGAAGGCATGAAGATTTAATGCATTTTGTGAAATTCAATTCAAATTGCCATGCATGAGCTGTTTATACTCAATGTACACGTTCATTTGCAATCCACATGAGCTCAGCAGGTCATTCCAATACTCATTGGGCCTTCCACATGATCATACAAGCCCATGCAAGGAAAATCCATTTGCCATGCACACGAGTAAACTCACTTGTTCAGCCAATTCCAGCTATAAATACATGTGCTATGCTTCATAATTAACTAACCTAAGGGCACCTGAAATGCTGCAAGAGTGAATTCCCAACCATACCAAAGGAACTAAATCCATTTTCTTCAAAAAATCAGATCTGAAATTCAATTGAATTTGGTTGAATCTTCAGATCTAAAGTTCCTAAACCTTCATCATTTGATCCATAGAAGTTCTGTTTTGCAAAAGGAACCAAGGAAAGGGACTCAAAGCTTCACAGTCCAAAGGTGTGAATCAACTGGTTTTTGCTTCGAACCTCTTTGTTCTTTGATCTATTGGCCTTGATATTGTGTTGTCTGAAGTCCTCTCTATAGAGGCATCATTGTTGTATGCTTAATTTGTGAAATCGAGCAAGTTCATAATGAACACCATCAAGCTTCCATCTCTGATTTCTCCCTTAATAGGAATCTAGAGTGGAAGTGACTGGTACAGGAGTGATGTACATCACTTCCTCTTTCGAACGGTGCCCAGATCGTCCATTTTAATGAGCATTTGAACCTCTGTGTTTTTTGTGCTTCGTCGGAGCTCACCGGAGAAGACGGTGGCGCTGGCCACCGACTCATTGCCAGATTGAATGTGAGCCTTTGGATTGCAATTCCCAGATCTAATCTCCACCCTCCAATGTTCTGACTTATTTTAATTCAGTGTGTGGTTGCATTGACTGAGGACTTTGGTGCGCGCACATGCCATGACCATTAGATCCTCCACCTCAATTAATGAAATCCCATCCAAGCGATGTGGTTTTTTCTGATTTTTCATAATTTCCATTTTATTTCTTTTATTTCATTTAACTTCAAAAATTCATAACTCTTTCATTTTAATTCCAAAAAATATGAGACCAATCGCATTATTTCTCTTTTTAATTCTAGTTTCTAAAAATATTTTTTAATATTTTTTATTTTATCATTTAATATTTTTTGTGAATTTTCTCTTTTCTGGTTAATTTTAATTCATTTTAAATAGTTTTTGATATTCAAAAAATACAAAAATATTTTCTCAACCTCCTTGAATGATGATTGATCTATGAAAAATATTCTTATAAATTTTTTAATTGATTTGAGATTTATTTGAGATTTTAATTCAATTAAGTTATTTTTATTCATTTTTAATTGATTAAAAATAGTTTCTGACTTTTAAAAATACTGAAAATTTTTGTCAAATTTTGTTTGACCTTGTTGAACTTGGGATAAATCACTTGGACTTTTCAAAGTTGATTTGAAGTGGTTTTGAAGTTGACCTCTCAATAATATTTTAATTCAAGTTTATTTTCAAATATTAAAAATGTCAAAAATATTTTGTTCATTTTCTGACTTCCAATCTTCATCCTACTTCTGTTTTTGATAGTTTGACTATGATCCTCAATGTTATTGGTCAACACTTGTTGATTGGTACATTCCATTTCATTTAATCCACATTATTCTTTTCATTTCCATTATCCATCTTCTTCTTCTTCTCTTCTTTTGGATTAATGAGTTAAAGGTTGATAAGTTAGCTTTGATTAGGGAGGTTTAATCTTCCTTGATTCAAATCTAATTCATCTTGATCAAATGATCAAGTGAATGGTTTTGCATTAAGGATAGATTGCTTCCTAAATCATGCAAAGGACTTAAACCAATACAATATCATTTCTCTTCTTCTTTTTGGCTTGGCAAGTTGTTGGAACTTGGTTCACTAATCAAGACTTCTAACTTGTGTTGTTGCCTACATTGTCATTGACCGGCCTCAGATAGTTGTGACTTCTACATAAGTCCAATTACGATTGCTTAACATAGCGCTAAATTTGCCTTATGGCACACTAACTACTAACATTAATCATTAACCATTAACATTTACTTTTTTCACTTTACATTTATGCAATTTACTATTCTTGCACATATTATTCATTTGCTTTTCCTTTTGCTCACTTGAGCACATGATTATGTTAATGCAATTTGCCTTTTGTTCACTTGAGCACATAATTGTGTATATATATTATTGTCATTGTGTGTGTGCTTTTATTGTTGTTGACCAAATGCAAAAATGGACAAATGGACTTAGACTTTAGGACCTTCACCAAGCTAATGGAGTTTGAAGAGCAACTAGGCCTCATGCCTTTAGAGTGCTTAAAATGTCAAAGAGCAACTAGGCCTCATGCCTTTAGAATGCTTAAAGCTTGAAGATGAACATTGAAACGATTAAATTCTAAACTCCCTCTTGTCCATTCTTTGATTGCATTATGGAACTTTTTAATGTGTGTGCTCTTGTGCTAGAGATTCCAACATTGAGCCAAATTGAGGAACCATTGCCATGAGTTTCTAAGAGAGAGAGAGAGAGATCTAAAAGCCATTGGAAGATTCCTAGGAGCTTGTTGTGATTGTGTGCTTGCTTGCTTGAGTATTTGTTTATCTTGCTTATTCCAAAGGATGAGAGCTACTTGGATCATCACTATGATCTCAAGAGAGGAACTCCATTTGTGGTCTTGTTCTCTTTTCCCTTACCTCTTGTATGTTTAGGATTTAGCCTTTCTTCTTCTTCTCTCCACTCTAACCCAAGCCAAAATTTTGCGCAAACATTTAACCTTTGTTTTCAAACATTAGAAACCTAAGCCTTATGCTTTTGATTTTTAAACTTTCTTTTCATAATACTTATTTTGAATTGAGTCTTTAAGTCAACTTTGACCATATTTTGTACATGCTTTTCATTGGTAAATATAACCCATTCAAATGCTTTTTGTGGTTTCAATGGCCACTCTCTTAATCAAAACTTTTTCATAATCCTTAGCTATTAGGTTTGAGTTATCCTTGAGATAGATGTAATACTCACCTATATCCTTAGTGATGAACAATGAGTCTTCCATGCTTATTATAGGGTTAACCCCTCACTAGCATGTTGAAGCTATCCTCACATGGTGGATTTGTGGTTTTAGGTTGAGTTTTCTCCCTTGGATAACAAAAGACCTTAAGGATTTTGGACCAATCAATTCACCCACTCATTTTGAGATTTTTACCCCGAACTACGAGGTTTTGATCCTAATTTTTTTTAAGATGGTATGTAGGTAATGTGTTTATCCATCTAAACACAAAATGTAAATAAACTTGTATATTCTCTTCTCATCTCTTCAATCATGTTTGCACAAATAAATTTTCACAAAATACCAACCTTACAACAAGTATGAAAAGGGCTCCCTAGGAGTATCTAGGATGTTTTGGGTGCTTAAAACCTTCCCATTGCATAACCAATCCCCTTACCCAGATCTCTGACATTTTTACTAGTTTTTTATTCGATAAAACTTTTAGGTTTTTGTTCGCTTTCTAACCATTCCTTTGGATAAATAAAAGTGCGATGGCGACTCGACTTGTATGGTTTACCTTGGATTTAGTCAATATCTCTAATTGTAACGAATACCCCGCTACACAAGGTAATCCGCTAGCACACTTCCATTTATGGATTTTTGTGTGACATACTGGATACCATATTCTGTTAGCAACATTTGCCATCGGTCTATTCTCCCAGTTACTGCAGGTTTCTCGGAGATATATTTGATAGAATCCATTCGAGATATCAATATAGTGGTATGACACACCATATATTGTCTGAGCCGCCGAGCATCCCAAACTAGGGCACAACAAGTCTTCTTCAAGAGTGAATATTGGGACTCACAATGAGTAAACTTCTTGCTTAGGTACCAGATTACATGATCCATTTTTCTGGTCTTAACTTGTTGTCCTAGTACACATCCCAAAGAGATATCAAGTACTGTTAGGTACATTATAAGTGGTCTCTCTAGGACTGGTGGTACCAAGATAGGTGGCTCTTGCAGGTATTCCTTGAATTTTTCGAAGGCTTTTTGATAATCTTCGTTCCACTCGGCTTGATTTTTCCTGAGTAACTTGAATATTGGTTCACACATAGCTGTAAGATGTGACATGGACCTAGCAATGTAATTCAATCTCCCCAGAAATCCCTGAACCTCATTTTCTATCCCTGGAGCTTACATCTCTTGGATAGCTTTCACACTATCAGGATCGACTTTAATTCTCTTCTGGATGACTATGAATCCTAGTAGTTTTCCTGATCTGACCTCAAAAGTACATTTTGCTGGATTCAGGCGTAACTTGAACTTTCTTATACGATCAAAAGGATTTTGTAGGTTGACCATGTGATCCTCTTCGGTCTATGATTTGGTAATCATATCATCAACGTAGGCTTCTATTTCTTTATGGATCATATCTTGGAAAAGGGTTACCATGGACCTTTGATATGTTGCCCCAACATTTTTCAATCTGAAGGGCATTACCTTATGACATAAGGTGCCCCAAGGAGTGATAAATGTGGTTTTCTCCATGTCTGTGTAGCGGTAAATTCATGACCATCAAGCTATGGATAAGCTTAACGTCAATAAAACCAGAGTCGCCATCGCGCTTTTATTGTTTCCAAAGGAAAAGAGAAAAGTATAAACAAAACGCAAAGATAATAAGTTTTCAAATCAAAACTAATAAAATGCCATAGATTACAGGTAAGGGGGTTGGTTACACAAAGGGAAGGTGTTAGAACCCAAAGTGTCCTAGGTACTACTAGGGAGCCCTTTTTTATGTGTGTATGTGTTTTTGGTATAAAATGATGTTTGAGAAAAAATAGAGTGTGGGGATGAGAAAAGAATTCATTTATTATATGTTTGTTTTTTACAAGACCTTCGGTCTTGTGCCTACGTACCAACATAAAACTGAGGGATCAAAACCTCATAGTTCGTGGTAACAATTTCAAAATGAGTGAATTGCTTTTAACAAAATTTTTATTAAAAAAAGGGGGCACAAAGGGCCAAAAATTTGAATGAGTGTTAGTTCTTTTATGTCTTTTGAACTTTTAAGTCAATATGGTTAAGTTCATTTACAAATTGGATTTAAGAAAAAGTTTTGAACATTCATTGGCATAAGGCCAAAGTTTCTAATCATTTAAACAAAGTCTAAGTTTGAAAACACGAGCAAAGAAAGTTTTTGAAAAGGGGGAGAGATTTTGAAATTTAAGAAGTGGGAGAAGATGAAGAGACTAATCCTAAGCATAAAATTAAGAGTTAAGAGTTGAAAAGATCTGACCAATGGGATGCAATACAACAGACAAGAATGTCATATAGAAAACCCAATTTCCCTTTGTACTTTCAATGAAGCAATAATCAATCAAGAAATTAGCAATATCAAACATCATTAAGATCAAGGCATCAAATAAAGATGGTCACATCGAAGCAAGCAAATCCCATAGCTAGCAGTCTTCTTTGTCTTCTCATGTATCAGATGGAATATTAACTCAGAATAAGATATTAGACACAAGATCAAAATAATATTTGGCCTCAAGACAATGTAGAAGATGAGTTCAAATAAACCCCAAGACTTGCATCAGGTGAAGGCTCAGTTCACAATAACTTGGTCTCAGAATGTTGGCATTGGCCAAGTCCTTTTTATACAGGCAGTGTTGCCTAATCCTAAGTCCAAAAGTTCAGATCAAGATCAACAGTCCACCAAACATTTTTTAGGGTTTTTGTTGTTTATTAAGTATTTTAAGGCCTGTAGCGGTAAATTCATGACCATTAAGCTATGGATAAGCTTAACGTCAATTAAACCAGAGTCGCCACCACGCTTTTATTGTTTCTAAGGGAAAAGGGAAAAGTACAAACAAAACCCAAAGATAAGAAGTTTTCAAATCAAAACTAATACAATGCCAAAGATTACAGGTAAGATGGTTGGTTACACAGAGGGAAAGTGTTAGCACCCAAAGTGTCCTAGGTACTCTTAGGGAGCCCTTTTTTGTGTGTACATGTATTTTTGGTATAAAAGATGTTTTCAATAAATAAAGTGTGGGGATGAGAAAAGAATTCATTAATTATATTTTTGTGTTTGACAAGACCTTCGGACTTGTGCCTACGTACCAACATAAAATGAGAGATCAAGACCTCGTAGTTCGTGGTAACAATTTCAAAGTGGATGCATTGCTTTTAAGAAAATTTTAAGTTTGAAAGAGACACAAAAGGGCCTAAAAGATTTTGAATGGGGGTTAGTTCTTTTTGTCTTTTGGAATTTTAAGTCAAGTATGGTTAAGTTCATTTACAAGTTTGATCAAGAAAAAGAGTTTAAAAATGTAATGGCATAAGGCCAAAGTTTCTAATTTGCAACCAAGTCATAGTGTAGAAATCACAAGCAAAGAAGATTTTGAAAAAGGGGTGGAGAGATTTGAAATTTAAGAAGTGGGAGGAGATGAAGAGACTAATCCTAAGCAAAAATTAAAAGTTAAGAATTGAAAAGATCTGACCAATGGGATGCAATCCAATAGACAAGAATGTCATATATAAACCCAATTTTCCCTTGGACTTTAGAATCAAGCAATACAAATAGCAAGGTGAAGAGCAAGGCATCAAATAAAGATAGCCACATCCAAGCTTAGCAACTTCATATTCTTCTTCATAATCTCCCATGCATCAGATGACATACTCCTTGAATGGCTCAGAATAAAGCATTAGACACAGGTTCAAAGTAACATTTGCATTAAGACCATGTAGCCAATGAACTCAAAAGGGATCTCAATACTTGCTTCAGATGAAAGTTCAATTCACAATGACTGGCTTCAGAAAAGTTGGCATTGGCCAAGTCCTTTTTTCATAGGGAATGTTGCCTAATTCTAATTCCAATGTCTCAGATCAAATCCAACAGTCCACACAAATCCTTTTTCAGGGTTTTTGTTGTTATTATGTACATTAAGGTCAAAAGACCACAAACACAAACAAAATACACAAACAAGTATATACAATCAAAATATAATCACAAGATATGACTCAAGTGAGCAAAGTGAAAATGACATTAAGTAAACAAGTTAAATGGTATGAATAATGGAAAATGATAAAGACTTGAATTTAAAGTGTAAAAAGTAAATGACTTGAAATTAAAAGTTAGTCAAATGTTAGTTGATTATAAGTTAGTATTGCTTTTGCTTTTTTTTATTGTTTAAGTCATTCTTTGGAGAATACTCAAAACTTTATTCACAAGCATGGATCCTTGAACAAAGACATCTTCCAAAGGAAGGAAAAAAGGTCCAGTTTCCACACAATACCATGAAAGGGGGGAGACTTACAATCTCACTTACTAGAATGTTATGCTTTTGGGTCAAAATTTAGCGCTGTGTTAAGCAATCGTAATTGGACTTATGTAGAAGTCACAACTATCTGAGGTCGGGCAATAGAAATTTTAGTGTTAATGCATGTTGGAGATATGGTATTATGAACCATACTCCTAAAACATAAGACACTTAAAAGAAAATGGCAAAAGGGTGGACCTAATCCCATCCATACTTATGTTGATTTTGCAATCAACTAGCCTTAGGATATAGAGATATCATAGGTCAATGAAATGGATGGGATAGAATGGGATTGAAGATGAAGAGGGAGGGGAAATGGAACAAACACAAATTGGTCATGAGAGGACTTTTATCAAATTAAAATCATTCATTCATTTTGGGAGATGAAATATATATTTCATCAATCCCCTAAATCCAATGATTTTAATCCAACAAAGTCAAATCAACCTTGACCAAGGCTCAAGCAACAAAAGTAAAACTCAACAAGTCAATACAAATAGCTCTACGCAATTTATTTCAATTGAACAAATTAAAAATCAATTAAAAATGCATTAAATCAAATTATGGTTGATCAAAATACTAAAACCTCTTCAAAGCACCAAATAAATGGCCAAGAGATTTATCATAGGTCAAACAAGATCAAAAGACCTTGGAGAAAACATTTCATTATTTTTGGAAACTTAAAAGTATTTTTAAACAATTAAAATATGCACAAAAACAATTAAATCTAGAAAAATATTAATATTGATCCAAAAAATAATTTTAATTCAGAAAATAAAAGAGACAAATATTTGAAAGATTTTGGTGAAAGTCCCATATTTTTTGGATCAATATTAAAATTAATATGAATTAATGAAAATAAGTCAATTAAAATGAAAATAAAAAAAATGCTAAAAAATGTGGACCACTTGATCTCCCTCATTAATTGAGGTGGCAAATCAAGTGGATCAGAGCGCGCTTTCCATGGTGAACCTCAGTCAATGTGCCACACGCGTGGTAATTAATTTAGACGCTCAAGATTAAAAAAAATAGAAGGATCATGTGGTCTGAGACACGCCAACGCATCACCGGAGTTAGAGCTCCGATCTTCTTCTCTGGTGGACCTCACCGGACTGGTCCACCTTCAACCATCACCAAAATAAAAAAGGAGGACATGAATTTAAAGTAAAAATGCTCAAGAGCTCAAATCCGGCCTCAATTTTACCTACTTCCAAGTGTATAGAAAGATACATGGAGTTGTATTTTGAGGATTATGATCTGAGTTGCTTCGATTTGACCTCTAAGGAACTCAATCTTGTTGCCTACATTGGTAGGACTTCAAACAACAAAAAATCAACAAGAATAGTGGAGAATTGAGTGAGAATCAAAGAGATGAAAAATTCTAAAATTCACCTTCACTGCAGGTTCAGATGGACACGATTTTGCTCTCAATTGTGCTTGGCCTTGCTTTGGATGCTTGATGGCATGGAAATGGATCAAGAAATAAGGAGGACTCTTAGAGTTTGAATCTCAAAACAGTGGGAGATTTCAAACTCGATTTTCAATAAAAATCACCAAGCGTATCCTTTAAATGTGGAGGTTTAGGGTTGTAGCTTCAAAGATGGCGCACCAGGGTCTTTAATTCTGACCATGGAGGGTTCTATTTATATCCAAGATCATTGATAATTGCACACTTCTTTGAAAACTCCAAAAATAGCAATATCCTTTGCATGGATGCATGGGCGTGTGATAAGCCCATGCAATGATGCATTCAGGTTCAAAAATGAGTGTAAGTAATGCTGAAGTTATGTGGAAAGGCCATGCAATCGTGTGTGGAAAGTGGAACTTCAAATCTTCCAAATGGTCCTTCAACTTTAAGCCATGCGCAAGTCATTCATTCTTTGTCAAAATGAGATGAATTTGGACTTTTTGTAAAAGTTAGATCAAGAGGAACAACTTTCATGTTGAACACTTTTTCATTTGAAGCTTGGATCATGATGAATTTTGAGGTAGAAGTTTGGAAAATCAAACATATAAAAAAAACTCTAAGTATCAAGCCATATGTTCACTTCTTCCACCTTAAATAACTTTTTCTATGGACTTGAAATGAGAAAAGTTCCTTCATAAAAGTTGTATCTCTCTCAAATTCCTTCAAATTGGTCACAAATTTGACCTCATTTGAATTTATCATGAAGGAGTTATGCATTTTAGAAGTTGAGGAAAATCACTTGTTCAATGGTATTGGCCCAAAATGACCTATAATGTTTCCTCATATCACATGCATTTAAAAGTTGAATTTGCACTTCCTCCCAACATAAAATTTGAATTAGACATCTTGAATTTGATAATTCAACTTTAATGGCTTTCATCTCATAGAAATTGAGCACGTTATGGTCTTGGGAAGTTGACCTCCAAATTAGGGTTTAGACAAAATGACCTATAATCTTTCACCATATAAAATGACTTTCCAAGCAAAAATAGCTCTTGACCTCAACTTGAAAGTTGTTTGGAATGTAATTTAGATTAACTTTTCTCTTAGAATAATTTTCATATGACAAAAATTGTAGGAGATAGGGTCTAGAGGACCCCAATTTTGATCAGTTGACTTCCTCTGGTCAACCACCATTAACCAACTTGCTAGCTTGATATTCTCTTGATTTTTGGGACTCATGGAGGATCATATATGCATAATATGATGTAATGTGAAGTATCCCTTGAAATATTTGATCAAATATTGAAGAAACTTGTTGAAGAAGTCACACAAGATACCCAGATGAATTAGGGTTTCCAAGGCAAGCCAACTTCAAACTCTTGATGATTTCTTGATCAAAAAAACATGTGAAGATCATGGGGATTCATATATGATACTTAGAGCCATAGTAAACTAATTATTGATTGAGCTCCTTGCAATGAGGGTCTTAAACCCTAGATATGAACTTGATAGAGCATAGGTGAGCATGTGCACTACCTACAAAAGAGTTGAACTATATAATGACATATTTTTGGTATTTTGGTTAGTAAATAAAGAAAAATGAAGTATGACACAATAAAATGATGCTTAGTGATCTCTCCCAATGCAAACCCGATGAAAGAGGGCTAAGGAGGATGTCAAGGTGTGATCCCAATGCTAATGTATATGATGAGAATATCATTAGGGATCTTAGGGTCAAAATTGGGGTTTTACAAGGTCCTAAGACCACAAACAAAATAGAAATACACAAACAAATATATACAATCACAAGATATGGCTCAAATGAGCAAAGTGAAAATGGCATAAACATAAACAAGTTTAATGAAATGTAAATGGCAATGAATGACAAATGACTAGAAATTAAATTGCATGAAGTAAATGACTTAAAAGTAAAGCAATATTAACAATAGTTAGCCAAGTGTTTGTCAAAGATAATTGGATGTTAGTAGGGTTTTTCTTTTTAATTGATTAAGTCATTCTTTGGAGAATACTCAACCACCTATTCACAGACATGGATCCTTGAACCAAGACATCTTCCATAGGAAGCAAAAAAGGCCAAGTTTCCACATAATACCATGAAAGATGGGAGACTTACAATCTCACTTACTAGAATGATGTGCCTTTAGGGTCAAAATTAGCTCTATATTAAGCAATCATAATTGGACTTATGTAAAAGTCACAACTATCTGAGGTCGGGTAACAAAAACTTAGGTGTTAATACATGTTAGAGATTTGGTATAATGAACCAAACTCCTAAAACATATCACACACTAAAAGAAAAGATCAAGAGGGATGGACATATCTCATCCATACTTGTATTGGTTAATCTGACACAAGGTCATTGATGAACCAATTAGCCTTAAGATATTTGAGATTCCATTGGTCAATGAAAGGAATGAGAAATAATAGGGATGAAGATGAAGGGGGAGGGGAGTGAAAGAAACATAAATTGGTCATGGGAGGAATTTTATCAAATTAAAATCATTCATTCATTTTGCGAGATGAAATGGACATTTCATCAATCCCCTAAATCCAATAATTTTAATCTAACAAAAGTCAAATCAACCTTGACCAAGGCTCAAACAAATAGTCAAACATCACAAGACCATAAAAATGGCTCAACATAATTTTTACACAATTAATCAATTAAAAATGCATTAAAATTCAATTTCAGTTGGTCAAAACCTAAAATCTCTTCAAAACACCAAAGAAACGGCCAAGAGATTTATTCTAGGTCAACCAAGGCCAAAGGACCTTAGACCAAAAATTTCATCATTTTTGAAATGTCAGAAGTATTCTTAAACAATTAAAAATATGCACAAAAACATTTAATTCATGAAAAATATCAAAATTAATCCAAAAAATAATTTATATTCAGAAAATAAAAGAGAAAAATATTTAAAGATTTTTGGTGAAAGTCCCATATTTTTTGGATTAAAAATGAAATTATTATGAATTAAACAAAATAAAGAAATAAATTAAAATTTAGAAAATAAAAGGAAATTGGAAAGAACGAGGGTTATCAGATCTCCCTCATTAACTGAGGTGGCAGATCTGATGCCCAAGCACGTATCATCCACCATAGTCCACAGTCAACGCACATGTACAAGTGGTAATTCAAACCAAAGGTTGAGATTAGATTCTTCGACCAAGATCAGATGGATGAGATGAATTCAACTCACCACCGGAGCCCTAGCTTCGGTCATCTTCTCCGGTGATGACCACCAGACTGGTCCAACCTCAACTTCATGAAAAATGAAAAATAAGGTCACTATTTTGAAGAGAAAATGCTCAAGAGCTCGAATCTGGCCTCAATTTTCTCCAATTCCAAGTATTTAAAAATATACAAGGATTTGAATTTTGAGGATCATGAACTGAGTTGCTTTGATTTGACCTCAAAGAAACTCAATCTTCTTGCGTACATTGATAGGACTTCCCCCAACCAAAAATCAAAGAGAATAGTGAAGAATTGAGGGAGAATCGAAGAGATGAAAATTCTGAAAAATGACCTTCGAGGGAGATTCAACCTGGCTTGATCTTGGTCCCAATTGTGCTTGGCTTTGTTTCAGAAGCTTGTAGGAAGTGATTAAGATCAAAAAATGGCTTGGACTCATGGAGTTTCAATCTCAAAACAAAATGAGATTTGAAGCTCGATTTTCAAATGAAAACCTTCAAGGTTATCCTTTAATGGCGAGGGTTTGGATTGAAGGTTCAAAGCTTGGGCATGAGGTCCTTAATTCTGAGCATGAAGGGTTGTATTTATAGGCATTGTGATTCATTTCCACACATTTCCAAATTTTGACAAATTTCGAAATTTTCATTCCATGCTGTAGCGGTAAATTCATGATCATCAAGCTATTGACAAGCTAGAGATCAAATAACAAGAGTCACCACCACGCTTTTACTGTTTCCAAGGGAAAAGGGGAAAAGTACGAACAAAACCCAAAAAGTAAGAAGTTTTCAAATAAAAACTAATAAAAGTCAGAGATCACAGGTAAGGGGGTTGGTTACACAGAGGGAATGTGTTAGCACCCAAAGTGTCCTAGGTACTCCTAGGGAGCCCTTTTTGTGTGCATATGTATTTTGTACAAAGTGATGTTTACAAACAAATAGAATGGGGGGGATGAGAAAAGAATTCATTAATTATATTTTTGTGTTTGACAAGATCTTCGGTCTCATGCCTACGTACCAACATAAAAATGGGGAATCAAAACCTCGTAGTTCGTGATACAAATTTCAAAGTGGATGCATTGCTTTTAACAAAAATTAAGTTTGAAAGGCACAAATGCCTAAAAATGGTTTGAAATGAGTTAGTTCTTTTTGGCTTTTTGAAAGTTTTAAGTCAAGTATAGTTAAGTCTATTCACAAGTTTGGTTTAAGAAAAGAAGTTTGAAAATGCAATGGCATAAGGCCAAAGTTTCTATCTTTTTGCAAAAGTGGTCAAAGTTTAGAACAAAATTAGTTCACACAAATAAGGTTTTGAAAAATGGAGGGAGAGATTTTGAAATTAAAGAAATGGGGAGAAGATGAAGAGACTATCCTATGTGCAAAATTAAAAGTTTAGAGTTGAAAAGATCTGACCAAGTGGGTAGCAATCCAATAGACAAGAATGTCAATAGAAACCCAGAATTCCCTTGGACTTTTTAGAATCAAGCAATACACAAATGCACAATTAAATTATATTGAAGATCAAGGCATCAAATAAAGATGGCCTCATCCAAGCTTATCCATTCCATGATCTTTTTCAAAATAGCCCATGTAACAGATGAGTTCCACAAGCCACGGGTTCAAAATGACAGCTTCACAATAATCATGTTGCAGATGAACTTAGAGAGGTCTTCAAACATGTATCAGATGAAGTTCAAATTGCAAGCACTTGGTTCTTCAGCAAGTTGGCATTGGCCAAGTCCATTAGCATAGGAAGGTTGCCTAGATTCTAAGTCCATTTGTCTAAGATCAAGCCAACAGTCCACTCAAAAGTTTTTTAGGGTTTTTGTGATTATTATGTACATTAATGGCCAGAGACCAAACAGACAAGCAAAGTATACACAAAAGAAAATATATCACACAATATGGTCCAAATGGACAAAAGGAAAATTGCATTAACATAAACAATCAGAATGATATGAACAATGGCAAACGAAATAGAGTGCTAAAAGTAAATTGCATTAAAGTAAAAGCTTGAAATTAAAAATTAGTAGTTAGTAGGTTAAGAGTTAGTATTATTTTGCTTTTGCTTTTCATTTCAAGACATTCTTTGGAGAGCACTCAACCCACTTTTCACAAGCATGGATCCTTGAACCAAAACATCTTCCAAAGGAAGGAAAGAAGGCCAGGTTTCCACACAATACCATGAAAGAGGGGAGACTTACAATCTCACTAACTAGAATGCTTATGCCTTTTATGTCACAAATTTAGCGTTATGTTAAGCAATCGTAATTGGACTTATGTAGAAGTCACAACTATTTGAGGTCGGGCAATAGAATTTTGGGGTTAATGCATGTTAGAGGCATAGTATAATGGACTATGCTCATGAAACATACCACAAACACAAAAATATGCAAAAGGTGTGGCCTAATCTCATCCATACTCATGTCAGTTTTTCAATCAACTAGCATTAGGACTTTGAGATGTCATAGGCCAAATGGAATGAATGAATGAAGAAGAGGAATGAGATGAAGTGGGAGGGGAAGGAATGAAATCACAAATTGGTCAAAGGAGGACTTTTACTAAATTAATATCATTCATTCATTTTGGGAGATGGAATGTACATTCCGTTAATCCCCTAAACCCAATGATATTAATTTGACAAAGTCAAATCAACCTTGACCAAGGCCCAACAATAAGAGTCAAACATAAACAAAGTCATCACAATTGGTCAACAAATTTATTTGGCATTTATTCAAATTAAAAAATATTAAAATAGTGCATTTAAATTAAATATGGTTTATCCAATTCCTAAAATCTCATCAAAACACCAAAGAAATGGCCATGAGATTTATCATAGGTCAAACAAGGTCAAAGGACCTTGGAGAAAAAATTTCATAATTTTTGGACATTTAAAAATATTTTTTAACAATTAAAAACAAGTGCAAAATCAAATAATTCATGAAAAATATTAATAATGATCCAAAAAATAATTTTAATTCAGAATATGGAAGAGGTAAATATTTGAATTTTTTTGGTGAAAGTCCCGTATTTTTTGGATCAATATTAAATTTAATATGAATTATTCAAAATATGTAATTAAAATGAAAATTGAGAAAATAAAAAATACTTGGACCACTTGATCTCCCTCATTAATTGAGGTGGCATATCAAGTGGCCAAGAGCACGCTATCCACCATAGACCTTAGTCAGCGCGTGGCAACTTTGGTAATCAAAACCAACGCTCAGGATTAAAACATAATGAATGGATCATGTGGTTCAGAGCCTTGCCAACGCATCGCCGGAGCCAGAGCTCCGATCATCTTCTCCGGTGGACCTCATCGGACTGGTCCACCATCAACCATCACCAAAATGAAAAACAGGGACATGATTTTAAAGTAAAAAGGGCACTGAGCTCGAATCTGGCCTTAATTCATTCTAACTCTAAGTATATTGAGAGACACATGAAGTTGAAATTTGAGGTACATGAACTGAGTTGCTTCGATTTGGCCTCAAAGATACTCAATCTTCTTGCCTACATTGGTAGGACTTCAGACAACCAAAAAATCAATATGATTGAGCAAGAATTTGAGAGAATCCAAGAGTTTAAATTTTTTGGAAAATACCTTCAATGGAGGTCTGGATTCAACTGATCTTAATCTTGCTTGTGCTTGAACTCGCTCCACTTGCTTGCAGGAGAAAGATTAGATGGTTAAGAGGCTATGGATTCCTGGAGATTTGAATTTCAAAACAGTGGAAATTCAAACACAAATTCAAGAGAATTTCTTAGGCTTATCCTTTGCAAAGTGAGGGTTTGAGATGGGGGATCAAAGTTGGCGCCAATGTGTGTTCATTTCTGAGCAATTGAAGCTCTATTTATAGCTGAAACAGTTGATAATTGAACACTTCAAATCACTTTCCAATTTTGGAAAATGGTTATGCAAGGGTGCATGGGCGCGCACAAGCCCATGAAATCATTGCTTGAGGTTCACAAATGAATATTGGATGGTCTGAATTAAGCTTGGATTGCAAGGCAAGTGTGCATTGATGTTTGAAGTTTGATCCTTGCCAAGTGATGTCACCCTGCTTAAGCCATGCGCAGCCTATGCATTTCTTGTCCAAAATGAATAAATTTGAGCTTTTTAGAAAGGTGAGATCAAGAGGAACAAATTTCATGTTCAACACTTTTTCATATGGAGCTTGGAACTTGTAGAAATTTGAGGTGGAAGTTTGGAAATTTTTGACATATCAAAATTTTTCTAAGTGTCAAGCCATATGTCTCAATATTCCACCTTACTTAACTTTTTATATGAGCTTCAAATGAGAAACTTGTATTCATTAAAGTTGTATCTCTCTCAAAGACCTTTAAAATGGTCACAAATTTCATGTAATTTGGATTTGAAATGATAGAGTTATGCATTTTTGAAGTTTGAAAAAATCACTTGATGAATGGTATAGGTCAAAAGTGACCTATAATGTAACCTCATATCACATGCTCAAAAAGTTGAATTAGCTCCCACTCCAAACATAAAAGTTGAAGTAGACACATTGAATTTGATTTTGAAACTGACAATCTTTCATCTTATAAAAATTGAGCAAGTTATGGCCTTGGGAAGTTGACTTTCAAATTAGGGTTTAGACAAAATGACCTATAATGTTTCAACATAGAAAATGATTTTCCAAGCAAAAATAGCTCTAGGTCTCAACATAAAAGTTGTTTGGAATGTCATTTAGAGTAAGTTTTCTCTTGGAATAATTTTAATATGGTGAAAATTGTAGGAGATAGGGTCTAGGGAGACCCAGTTTTGATCAGATGAATCCATCTGGCCAACCACCATCAACCAACTTGCTAACTTGCAATTATCTTGACTTTCTTGGCTCATGGTAGATAATATATGCATAAGATGATGACTTTTGAAGTGCCCCTTGAGAAATTTGATCAATGGTGAGATAGCTTATTGGAGAAGTTACTCAAGATACCCAGTCAAACTAGGGTTTCCAAGGAAAATCACCCTCAAACTCTTGAAGAGAACTTGATCAATATAACATGTAGAGAACATTGGGACTCATATATGATGTTCATAACCATTATTTAATCAATTCTTGGTTGTTCACTTTGTTCATAAGGGTCTCAAACCCTAAATGTGAACTTGATGAATCAATGGAATCATGCCCTTCCTACAAAAGAGTTAGACAAATGCAAAGATATGTTTTTGGTATTTTGGTTAGTGAAATAATAAAATACAAGTATGATATAATCACAAAGTACTTGGTGATCTCTCCCAAAACAAAACCAATGAATGAGGGGTAAGGAGGATGCCAAGGTATGATCCCAATGCTAATGCTTATGATGGAATTACATGAGGGATCTTAGGGTCAAATTAGGGTCATACAGCTGCCCATATTTAAGGACATTCTAACTGAGGAGGCGAAGGTTAAAATCTTCATGTCGACTCAGTAGAATGGGCTTAAATAACATATAGAAATAAATTTTGGTCCCTAAGAGACCTCATGATGCATATGATGTTTGAACGCAAAAGTTAATGCTCTGTGGGGAAATATTGCCACAAAGGAAAAAGAAATCAGAGAGACCGAAAATCCGCAGGAGCACAATGCATTCCGTAAGGAAAACTCACTAGGGAGACAAAGACTCTGGGGGGGGGGTAAAAGGGGTTATGAGTAGGCCAGGCTACGACTTAAAACTGTTGGGGGACTAGAGGAATTCCATACAAACATGGAAAGACTCAGCCTGGGAAAAACAACATCTGCAGGAGATACAAGTAAGTCAGGATAAAAATGAGGTACTTGACTCGTGCAGGGGAAAAACAATTTCACTAAGGAAACGCACACTCAACTCAACTGGGGAGGAAATAAACTTCAACACAGGAGGAGTAGAAATCTATTATCTATTGGGTAAGGAGATAATAAAGATCTGACAGAGAGAACATCCGTCATCGATTAGGATGAACATATCAAGGATGACTCGCTGGAAACTGCCAGGAGGGAGTATTCATTACCGGTTACTAGGTAAGAAAAGCCTTGTTGGGGAAAACAATGCGGAAAATAGGATTTACAACTACCAGTTACTGGGAAGAAGACCAAGGGTGAGAGTATCCGTCATCGGTTAGGATGAACATATCAAGGATAAACTCGACAAGAAAGAAAATCCATCATCGGTTAAGATGAACATATCAAGGATAGACTTGCTTGAAAATGTCAAGGAGGATACCCGTCATCGGTTAAGATGAACATATCAAGGATATACCAACTGATCAAAAGGGTAGGAATTACATCTATCGAAAACTGGATAGAAAACCGTCAGAGAGAAAATCCGTCATTGGTTAAGATGAACATATCAAGGATAGACTCCGCGAGGGGACAAAGTAGGATTTATAACTACCAGTTACTGGGTAGAAGACTAATCAAAGAGAAAATCTGTCACTGGTTAAGGTGAACATATCAAGGATCGACTCTGATGAAGAGCAAAAATAGGAATTATATCTATCGGTTACTGGATAAAATACAAAAGAAGAGAAAATCTGTCACCGATTGGGATGAACATATCAAGGATTAGCTCTCTGGGGAACAAAAATAGGGATTACAACTACCTTTTTACTGGGTAGAATACCAAAAAAAATGAGAATATTTGTCACTGGTTAAAGTGAACATATCAAGGATAGACTCAGGCGGGGAAAAGAAAGATATTACTCACCGGTTAGGATGAACATATCAAGGATATACTTCATGGGGAATAGATCCACCGGGGACTCTACTGAGGAGAAAAATAAGGGTACTTTTTCCGGATATTGGGCAAGAAGTAACAAACTGCAAACTAAGAGGAATATTACCAGTTACTGGGTAATAGACTCTTAGGGGACCAAAGCATCTATCTAGGTAAGAGCTAGAAAGAAAACGGCCAATCAAGACTCAACCCAATGAGACATAACTCAAGGGGAGTAATTCCATCCAGAAAATCCATTGGAGAGGAAACTGAAATAACACCCATCCACAAGGAAATATACTTAGTGGGGAAACAGAGAAAGGTTAAAGTCTTTCTGCTTAGAGGGGCTGACACTATACAATTGAAGGAGGACAAACACCAGATTTGGTATGGGGATAAAATATCGCCATAATAGGGAATGAGAATCACAAACAAATCAAATATGAAGATGCAGGATATGCAAATTATGAAATTATATGAATGTATATGTATATGTATATGTATATGTATATGTATATATATATATATATATATATATATATATATATATATATATATATATATATATATATGATGATTATGCTGACAAAACGATCACAAAGGATACAAAGGTGTCACAAAGAATTTGAATCATCGGTACAATCCTTGGTCAATCCACAAAATATGGACACAATTGCTGGAGAACAGAGAGATCAACATCCCAAAGGTTCCAACCTAACTGGGGAAAGAGGAGATCTGCTGAGGATAGATCATCCAATCTATGGGGAATTTTAGGTTAACACCATAAAAATGGGAGACAACCCTATAGAGAAATAATCAACAAAAGCTGCTCATAAACCAGAAGGAAACTCTGACTGGGAGCAAATTGAGTGGTGATTAGTGGGGACACCAAAACGATTTACTAGGGAAGATCAACCATCTATGAAGATCAACCTTGCTGAGGAAATACGAACTTCGCTGGAGAAGGAAAAAACTCCGCTGGGGACAACAGAAACTCTATCGGGGAAAACAACACGCCGCAAGGTATCTGGATCCACCAAATCGGCTGGGGATAAAGAAATTCCACCGAGGATCAAACATTCCACCGAGGAATTGAATCAATACTAACGTCTAGGGATACCCGAAGGGTTAACTGCTTGAGGAACCTCCGATGCTTTGCACTTAAGGACTTGTTATATATATATAAATATATATATATATATATATATATATATGTATATGTATATATATATATATATGTATATGTATATATATATATATATATATATATATATATATATATATATATATGATGATTATGCTGACAAAACGATCACAAAGGATACAAAGGTGTCACAAAGAATTTGAATCATCGGTACAATCCTTGGTCAATCCATAAATGGAGACAATTGCTGGAGAACAGAGAGATCAACATCCCAAAGGTTCCAACCTAACTGGGGAAAGAGGAGATCTACTGAGGATAGATCATCCAATCTATGGGGAATTTTAGGTTAACACCATAAAAATGGGAGACAACCCTACAGAGAAATAATCAACAAAAGCTGCTCATAAACCAGAAGGAAACTCTGACTGGGAGCAAATTGAGTGGTGATTAGTGGGGACACCAAAATGATTTACTGGGGAAGATCAACCATCTATGAAGATCAACCTTGCTGAGGAAATACGAACTTCGCTGGAGAAGGAAAAAACTCCGCTGGGGACAACAGAAACTCTATCGGGGAAAACAACACGCCGCAAGGTATCTGGATCCACCAAATCGGCTGGGGATAAAGAAATTCCACCGAGGATCAAACACTCCACCGAGGAATTGAATCAATACTAACGTCTAGGGATACCCGAAGGGTTAACTGCTTGGGGAACCTCCGATGCTTTGCACTTAAGGACTTATTATCCTTTGAAATGCGGTTGATATTCCTTTTACTTGCTTTGGAAAAATTCTTACTTTTATAGAAAACTTGATTTTGATTTTAAAATATTAATTTCAAAATGATCATAATAAAATTTAAAACTATTGGCTGAAGTAAATAAGAGTAGAAATAATTGGATAAAAGCTCAACTTTATTTAATAGAATGGTAGTCTGTAAATGACAAGACTCCATAGCTTTTACAAAGTTGAAAATGGTAATTTACATGGAAAAGGTTACATTGAATACAAATGATCCTTAATCCCTCTATCAACTCTTGATATCCACTGTGCTCTTGACCGCTGCTGGGATGATGAATCGATGTCAACCCTTGTGCTCAAAGAAGCCTTCAAAACACTGAAGATCAGTAGAATGCAGTTACTTGCCATAATCCCTAATTTTTGCATAAGTTTCCCCAAGGTGGGGTACTCAACTTATCGGGAAATTCTTTCTATTTTATGTCTCTAATTTTTGCCTGGATCGCCCTTTCGGGTTTTCAATCCACCGAGACGCTCATTTTTGCCTAAGCCGCCCTTTCAGGTTTTCAACTTAGCGAGCTGTTCTTTTCTTTTTAGGCGAAGTATTTCTTGACTGCATTTGCATTCACAGGACGAGTGAACTCTTCACCATCCATAGTTGTAAGAATCAATGCACCACCTGAAAAGGCTCTCTAAACAACATATGGGCCTTCATAATTAGGAGTCCATTTCCCTCTAGAATCTGGCTTGAATGATAAAATCTTCTTGAGCACAAGGTCACCTTCTCTGAACACACGAGGTCTGACCTTCTTATCAAAATCTTTCTTCATTCTCTACTGATATAACTGACCATGACACATGGCCGTTAATCTCTTCTCTTCAATTAAATTCAACTGGTCAAACCTGGTCTGCCACCATTTAGCCTCAGTCAACTTGGCTTCCATGAGCACACGCAATGAAGGAATCTCAACCTCTACGGGGAGCACTGCTTCCATACCATACACAAGAGAGAAATGGGTTACCCCCGTTGAAGTGCGGACGGATGTACGATACCCATGTAAAGCAAATGGGAGTATCTCATGCCAATCCTTATACGTGAAAACCATCTTCTGGATAATCTTCTTGATATTCTTGTTCGCAACTTCAACAACCTCATTCATCTTGGGTCTATAAGGAGAAGAATTATGATGTGCAATCTAGAAGTCTTTGCAAAGAGCTTCCACCATATTGTTATTCAAGTTTGATCCATTATCAGTAATGATCTTACTTGGCACACCACAGAGGCATATGATCTGATTCTTGTTAAACCTTACAACAACTTGCTTGGTTACATTTGCATATAATGCCGCTTCAACCCATTTGGTGAAGTTATCAATTGCCACCAAAATGAAACGATGTCCATTCGAGGCTTTGGGCTCAATCATCCCAATCATATCAATTCCCCACATGGAGAAGGGCCATAGGGGAAGAGATAACATTCAATAGTGTCGGAGGAACATGAATCTTATCAGCATAAATTTGACACTTGTGGCATTTCTTCATAAATTTGCAACAGTCAAATTCCATTGTCAGCCAATAGGAACCTGCTCGCAACATCTTCTTTGCCATTGTATGTCAATTGGAATGAGTACCAAAGGAACCTTCGTGCACTTAGGTCATCAACAGGTCTGCTTCGTGTCTATCCACGCATCTGAGCAAAACCATGTCGAAGTTTCTCTTGTACAGTATATCACCATTCAAGTAGAAATTACCGGCTAATCTTCTCAAAGTCTTCTTATCTTCCAAAGATGCCTCAGGCGGGTAAATATGTCTTTGGAGGAAATATTTGATGTCATGATACCACGGCTTCTCGTCTTTGATCTCTTCAACGGCAAACACATGAGTTGGCCTATCAAGACGCATCACAAATAAATTGGGAATTGCATTCCAATACTTTACTACAATCATTGATGCCAACGTTGCAAGAGCATCTGCCATCCGGTTCTCATCTCGAGGGATATGATGAAACTCAACCTTTGTAAAGAAAGTTGAAATCCTCCTCGCATAATCTTTATATGTTACTAAACCGGGTTGATTTGTGTCCCATTCACCTTTGATCTGATTCACAACCAAAGCCGAATCACCGAAGACAGCCAAATACTTGATTCTGAGATTAATGGCCTCTTCAAGCCCCATAATGCAAGCTTCATATTCTTCCATGTTGTTTGTACACTTGAAAGTAAATCTAGCTGTAAATGGTAGATGTGTGCCTTGAGGAGTAATGATCACTGCCCCAATGCCATTTCCATATTGATTAACAGCTCCATCAAATACCATGCCCCAACAGGAACCAGGTTCGGGCCCTTCTTCAAGCAATGGTTCATCACAATCTTTCATTTTCAAGTAAAAAATCTCTTCATCAGGAAAGTCATATTGTACTGACTGGTAATATTCAATTGGTTGGTGAGCCAAATGGTCAGCCAAGATACTACCTTTGATCGCTTTCTGAGATCGATATTCGATATCATACTCTGATAACAACATCTGCCAACGGGCAATTCTCCCAGTTAAAGCAGGCTTCTCAAATATATACTTGATTGGATCCATTTTGGATATCAACCAAGTGGTATGATTCAACATATACTGGCGCAGACACTTAGCAGCCTAAGCCAATGTGTAACAAGTCTTCTCAAGTATAGAATACCGAGTCTCACAGTCGGTGAACTTCTTACTGAGGAAGTAGACTGCAAATTCTTTCTTTCCAGTCTCATCTTGCTGACCAAGAACACAACCCATACTATCTTCTAGCACAGTCAAATACATGATCAACGGTCTTCCTTCAACAGGTGGAGACAAAATCGGAGGCTCAAGCAGATATTCCTTGATACTGTCAAAAGCTTTCTGGCAGTCTTCGGTCCAATCACAAAGCTGATCTTTCCGAAGAAGCTTGAATATAGGTGCACAGGTGGCAGTCATGTGGGAGATAAATCTGGAAATATAATTCAAGTGGCCGAGAAAACCTCTGACTTGCTTCTCAGTTTTGGGCGCCGACATCTCTTGTATTGCTTTGACCTTGGCAGGATCAACTTCAATACCCTTCTCGCTAACAATCAAGCCCAACAACTTACCAGAACGAACACCAAAAGTACACTAATTGGGATTCAAGCTGAGTTTATACTTCCTCAATTGCTTGAATAGCTTCAACAAATGCTCAACATGTTCCTCTTCATCAATTGATTTAGCAATCATGTCATCGACATATACTTCAATCTCTTTATGCATCATATCATGAAAAAGAGTAGTCATTGCTCTCTGGTAAGTCGCACCAACATTCTTTAGACCGAAAGGCATCACTCTATAATAGAATGTTCCCCAGGGTGTAATGAATATGGTCTTCTCCATATCTACGGGTGCCATCTTGATCTAATTATATCCGGAAAATCCATCCATAAACGAAAAGACTTTGAATTTAGCTGTATTGTCGACCAACATATCAATGTGTGGCAGAGGGAAATCATCTTTCGGACTGGCTTTATTCAAATCTCTATAGTCAACACACATGCGGACTTTTCCATCTTTCTTTGGCACAGGCACAATATTGGCCACCCATTGCGGATACTCATCGGTCATAAGGAAATCGGCGTCATTCTGCTTCCGCACTTCCTCTTTGATCTTCACAACCATATCAGGATGCATTCTTCTCAACTTCTGCTTGACTGGAGGGCATTCTGGATTCAACGATAATCTATGCTCTACAATATCAGAGTCCAACCCAGGAATGTCTTGATAGGACCAAGCAAACAAATCTGAATATTCTCGAAGAAGATCAATCAACCCCTTCTTAGCATCTGGACACAATCGAGACCCAAACTTGACTTCCTTCACATCATCTTCGGAACCCAAGTTCACTAGCTCAATTTGTTCTTCAAACGGATGAATAATCTTCTCATCTTGCTCAAGAAGACGAGACAATTCATCACTCACTTCTAAATCACTTTCCTCCTTGGCCTCAAACACAGGAAATTCAAAATTTGGAGAAGGAGAAGGATCATTGTATTCAATGGGGTTAGGAACCAACCTGCATAATGATTTGATATTTTGATTTTAGAGAAATGAATTTGTGACCAAATATTATGTAGACGGACAATTATATTGTTTATTTATGTTTTTTGTGATTACCATTTTCAGAATAAAGAAAAAAGAAAAAATAAACATCAAAGATGTGGATGAATAAAATTAATTTGATTGATGATCAATTTAAAATGCCCAAATAATGTTCACTTCTCCCTTAGGCATAGGAGAAGGATTTTTAAAATATAAAAGCAATTACTTAGGTCGATTGAAAATAACAGGAATATCAACAACAGTCCAATTGTTGCATGTCTTTCCATGCGTTACAAAGTTGATGCAGTCTTCCTCTTCGCTATCCTCTAGCACAACAGCTAAGTGTTGTTCATTGCCATGAATGAACCCTCTGCTACGGAAGCTGAGTTGCATATCTTCAGATCTAACAGTTGATGAACCTTTCTGGAACCCCAAGCCAGTTCTGCCTTTGTTGTCGGAGACCTCTACCATGCGCCCCCACTGATCAACAATACCTTCTTCAACAATTTTCTGAGCATCTTTTAATAAGGACATGGTGCCCCAACTCTCTTCTCAGCAACAATAGACAAGGCTTAGAACGGAGTTCCAACCTCATCCTTAGCTTCAACATACGAGAAAAATGGTAGATGGCTAACCAACAGCGCCTTCTCTCCTCCAACAATCACTAGCTTTCCATTGTTGACAAATTTGAGCTTCTGATGCAAAGTGAAAGTAATAGCTCCCGCCTCATGAATCTATGGCCTTCCCAATAAGCAACTATAGGCCGGATGGATATCCATTACTTGAAAAGTAATCTAAAAATCACTCGGACCTATCTTGACTGGAAGGTCCACTTCACCAATTATTGTTTTACGCAAACCATCAAATGCTTTGACGATTACACTGCTGTACCTCATAGGCGCTCCTTGGTAAGATAGCTTTGACAAAGTTGACTTTGGAAGCACATTCAGTGACGACCCGGTGTCAACAAGCACGTTTGACAAAGCATTTTCCTTACAGTTCATTGAAATATGCAATGCCAGATTATGATTTCTTCCCTCCTCAGGGAGTTCTTCATCGTAGAAGCTCAGATTATTGCATGAAGTGATGTTAGCCACAATATGATCAAACTGATCCACAATAACATCATGCTCTACATATGCTTGTTCAAGAACTCTCTGTAATGCTTCTCTGTGCGCTTCGGAATTCAAAAGCAGAGACAACACTGAGATTTTCGAGGGAGTCTAGAGCAGCTGCTCAACCACATTAAATTCGCTCCTCTTTATTAATCGGAGTACCTCATCATCATCATTGACTTTCAAGTTGCTGGATTCACCAGACTATCTTTTGAACAACCAATTGGATCTACATTAGGCACCTCCGCCTTCTTACCAACAATCATTTCTTCTTTGTTTTTTGGGAACACCGGCCCAAACACTCGACCACTACGGGTCACCTTCGTTACATCGACAATGCTCACTACTGAACTAGTCGTAGGTAACGAGACCTCTTGACCATTCTTTATCATTATATCATTGTACTGGTACGGTACTGTTGGTGTAAGCCCTAGAGGCCAATACTTTTGGTACTTGTATCGAATTGTTTATTAATAATAAAAGGCTTTTTCTTTATTATGTTTGTTTAATAAAGTCCTTGGAATAGATAGTCCGTTTAATGTATCAAGTGTGACTTAATCATGAGATCACATTAAACATAAGGACACTATTCTTAAAGTATCCGTAGTCGAGATTTAATGTGAAGTGGGATAACATTAAAGCATGAAGACTATTATGTTTATAGACTGATGATCACATCTCATGGATCATGGATAAGGAGTTATCAAGTCTCAAACATAGGTATGAATATTAAGAGTAATATTTATACTGGATTGACCCGCTATGAGAATACTATATAGAATGTTATGCAAAGTGTCATAAGTTATTCTCATGGTGATAATGGTGTATACCACCCTTCGACCTGAAACCACTATGGACCCTAGATGTAGAGTCGAGTGCCTTATTGTTGATCAAACATTGTCCGTAACTGGATGACCATAAAGACAGTTGATGGGTACTCCACGAAGCATGCTAAGGGACATGAGTGACCTAGATGGAATTTTCCCATCCTGCGTAATAGGATAAATGTCTATGGGCCCAATATTGAACTGGACAAGGATGACACGGTCTATGCCTTGTGTTCAATATAGACATAAGGGCAAAAGGATAATTATACACATAATTATTATCACAGAAGGATTTGTCAGATCACATGACATTTTCGTGTCTTGGGTAGTAGTGATCTATTGCTAGATACTGCTCACTGTTTATTATGTTAAATACGTGATTTAATATAATTGTCAATGCCGCGAAAACCTATAGGGTCACACACAAAGGACGGATTGATGAGAGATAGAGTAATTAAGGAATACTGTAATGTACGGTGCCCTTAAGTGAATTATAGAACATCGTAAGGTACGGTGTACTTAAGTAGAATACGAAATATGGTAAGGTATAACGCCCTTAAGTGATTTTGGCATATTATAAGATATGGGCCATATACACTTGAGTGGGCTTTTTTGCTTGCAGCCCACACAAGTGGTTCTATAAATAGAACCCTTGTGTAGAAGCATTGTCACACTTGTAATTTCATTTTTCTCTCTCTCACTCTCACTCAAAGCCTTCATTCGTAGCAGCTAGCACTGAGATTGAAGGAATCCGTTCGTGTGGACTGAGTAGAGGCGTTGTCATCGTTCAACGTTCGTGATCGCCACAAGAGGTAACGATTCTATCACTGATCATGCCCATTCATAAGGATCATTAAAGGAGAAATTTTAAATTCCGCTGCGATTTGGATCGCCATTCTCCTTCAGGTACAACCTTATTAGATGAATACGGGACTGGGCCCGCTAACCGTATTACCAACGACGATACTGATCTTTAACTGACGTTCTTATTGCTGCTGCTATCATATTGAATTACCAACCGCTCTTGTCGTTTGAAAACGGGCACTATGACATTGACGTCGTCATCTACATGACGAGATTGAACAATTTGGATCATGCCTTCATCCATCAGACGTTGGATGTCCCTTTTCACTACATCATACCCTCTTGGGTTGATGCTACAAACAACACAACCATCATGGTTATGTTCACAGTCACTCACCAAACAAATATCTTTATGCATCTGCGCCAAAGACCTTCGGATAAACTGGATGTCAAAAACTTTGAATTCTCCAGGACAACGTCCACCATATTCACTGAAGAGTTCCCATGAGCGGGAAAAGGGTTTGCTTTCACATTTGGTGTGTGGTCCTCAAAGGACACCATACCACTCTTCATAAGCTTTTGAACCTCATACTTCAATGGATAGCAGTTTTCAATATCGTGTACGGGTGCACCCTGATGAAAGGCACAACGGAGTTCAGGTTTATACCACCAGGGAAGTGGTTCTGGGATCTGCGGTGGGTTCCTCGGTTGAATTAAATTCTTGAGAACTAGCGAGGGATACAACTCTGCATACGACATAGGAATTGGGTCATAGAGACCTTCTTCCTCTCAAAATTCTGTTGATGATGATTGTTGTTGGTATTGTTGTTGTTGTAGGTGTTTGTTCTTTGTTGCGGTTGTTGTTGACGTTGATGTTGTTGTTGTTGTTGAATTGGTGTATCTTGTTGATTAGAAAATACCGGAATTACTGATGACACTTAATGATGATGATGTTGACGGGGTGGTTGATTTCTTCTGATCCGAGGCCTCCTTTGCCTCCCACTGATTACTGCATTGGTCTCACTATCTTTCTTCTTGCTGAAACTACTACCATGCCTCTTACTTGTTGATGCCTCATCTCATGACAACCGTCCTTCACGGATTCCTTCCTCAAGTCTCATCCCCATATTTACCATTTCGGTAAAATCACTAGGGGCACTAGCGATCATGCGTTCATAATAAAATGAACTCAGAGTTTTCAAGAAGATTTTTGTCATCTCTTTCTCCTCCAAAGGAGGAGTGATCTGGGCAGCCAACTCCCTCCATATTTACGTGTATTCTTTAAATGTCTCTTTGTTCTTCTGAGACATAGACCTCAACTGGTCTCTATCCGGTGCCATGTTCACATTATATTTGTATTTCTTCACAAAAGCCTCTCCCAAGTCGTTGAAAGTGCGAATGCTTGCACTATCCAACCCCATGTACCAACGGAGTGCAACACCAGTTAGACTATCTTGGAAGTAGTGAATAAGCAATTGGTCATTTTCTATCTGAGTTGACATCTTGCGGGCATACATCACAAGATGACTGAGCGGACAAGAGTTCCCTTTATATTTTTCAAAGTCAGGTACTTTGAACTTCACCGGGATCTTGACATTGGGCATTAAGTACAACTCAGCAACACTCTTCCCAAACAGATCTTTACCTCTCAGCGTCTTCAATTCCTTGCGCAACTCAAGAAACTGATCTTTCATTTCATCCATCTTCTCATAAACATCCGGACCCTTAGACGGCTTGGAATGATAGATGTATCCTCTACGCGAGGAAAAGTATGCACAACGGGAGGTGGCATGGACATGACCGGGCTAGATGCCGACATGGAAGCAAAGGTAGGCGTAAAGCCTTCTGGCACAAAGTTGGGCGGCATTCCCCACAGGAATCCGACAGGAAGGTTTGGTGCGAAGCGGGCGGTAGCTGCAGGCACGATAGAGGTAACCATTTTTGAAGTAATAGTCCTCGTGGGAGGAGTTGCAGGTGTTGGAGAAGCTTGACTTTGAGTAGCAAGAACTGACTCCATCATGGCAGTCAGGCGAGCTATCTCGTCCTTAGGCTCTCTGTTCTCTTGCTCTAGGTGCTCCATGATTTTCTGATGATTAGCTCGGGTATTGTACCGATGAGTCAGCTTGGCTAAAGCACATAAGAAACACCAATCAGACATCTGGAGAAAACCTGTTTATGCAAATGATGCATGAAATGCAATGCTTGATTATTTTTATTTCCAAGGAACTTACTATATCTTTTGCAAATATATAATATTTAAATGGAAATTGCAACAATTAGATATGACCAAAAATCTCTTTTTATTTATTGGAAGGATTACACTGAGTACAATTTCAGAAACCAAATGGAAAATACAAGAGAAAAGGAGACTAGTCATCCTAAGGATCCCTAACAACAATGTCAGAAGATCTGGCTGTAGGCGCGTACTTCCTTCGAATGCGACGGATCTCGGTCACAAAAGAAGCCTTCATCTGAGTCTTTTCAAGGACAAGCTGATCAACAATCTTCTTCCAAGCAACGAAACGTTGAGGCATGCTAGAAGATGAAACCTATGGCTCTCTCTGTCTCTTCGTCACTCGGTCTTCAAGTAGCTCGATAAGTGCATCTTTGTCCTTAGATTCCAACTGCAAATCTTCATGCTTCTTGCTCAAAGCACGGAAACGCTCTTCCCACATATCCTTTTCTTGCTTCATCTTGGCGAGCGCATCTTCCAACTCCTCTACATCTTGTTTAGGGAGAGTTAATGGCTTAACTACAACCATAGACATAGGTCTTTCGTAAGGATAAGGCATCTTCAACTCCATAGCTCTCTTCTTCACTAAAAGAGTGTAATCTTCCAAAGCTACACAATTGTACGGGTCAAGCTCGGATCTTCCTTTCCTATGCACATTATGCCAAGCATGCACAATCTTCTGCTTCAAATGTTGGGGATCTTTACCCTCTTGATAGAAAAGACCTTCTAACAACATGTTATTAGGTTTGTCTCTTAAGGGGAACCCAATTTGTCGACGAGCCAAAGCAGGGTTGTAGTTAATTCCTCCTTGTGTACCAATGAGAGGCACATTAGAGAATTCACCACAACTATCAATAATCTCCAAACTGCTTAAGGATGGATCATACCAAACTATATCATCATTAGTGAGAGACATAAGTCTCTAAGACCACCTTAGACATTGTTTGTTCTCCACAAAAGCAGGTGTTTGAGGCAAGTGCGAAACAAACCACTTGTACAGAAGAGGGATACAACAGACAATCGTTCCACCACCCTTAGAAATCCTTAGATGCAAAGAGAAATACATATCACCCAACAAAGTAGGCATAGGATTTCCAATCAAGAAAAGTCTAATTGTGTTAACATCAACAAAACCGTCAATGTTAGGGAACAAAGCTAATCCATAGATGAGCAACACAAAGATAGCTTCAAAAGCACCCACACTACCAGCTTGAGCAAAAGTGGTAGCTTCCTTGATGAGGAAAACAAATGGCAACCCAAATAACCCTCATTTCTTCACCCAATGAGCCTCTATCTCAAACTTCTTCAAGTGAAGAGCTTCAACAATAATACTAGACCGGGGAATCTCCTACAATCCATTAAAAGGCACTCTACTAGAAACAGATATCCCCAAAAGATGAGAAGACTCCTCCAAGGTAGGCACAAGCTAAAAATCTGGGAAAGTGAAACAATGGTAGAGAGGATCATAGAACTGCACTAGCACACTCAAGAGTCCTTCAACCACATCAGTAGACAAGATGGACATAATCTTCCCATAACGTTGTTCGAAGTCCAAGGGATCTAATACAAAAGATGCTAGCTTCCTTAACTCTTTCAAGTCGGGACATTTGAAATTGTACTTCTTAGTGTTCCTTCGTCCATAATCCATGGTCTGAAAATATTTGCAAATCATACCTTAGTTCCTTGAAATTTTAGTGTGATGAATGTTATGATGCGCATGAATGCATGAATGCAACAATCACAAATAAGGGATCACACACAAGGCAAACAAAGGTCAAGGGATGAATCAAGTCATTGTCAAGATCAATCATCCATTTTGGTGGATTATGGTTTACACCTTATAAACACCAAAGTTCCATTTATATTGTCAAGACTTGATTGGATCAACCAAGAATCAAAGGGTTTGTTGCAAGTCACGAGCATGGAGTCTGGGTAAGAACCATCCCAAAGGAGTGAACTAAGGATAAAAACTTGTAGATCATGTTCTAAAAAGTTCCCAGAGTCTTAATTCCATCTATCGGATATTACAAGTTAAGATGACTGACTCATCGACCCATAATATTCTCAAGAGAAACTCGTCTGAGTGTAGTATCGCGTAACAATTGTTATCAAGTCTACACTTGAACAGTTTCCGAACTACATCCTAAATAGGCCAAGATGTGTTAAATGTTCTAAGGTCCTCAGCTTCTCAGCCCCAATTAGAGATAGTAATGCCTAACCACAAATACTTGTGTGACATTTCCAAATCCAAAGGAGTCTCCACTAAGCAGATGGATCTCAAACCAACTTGTTAAGGACTACTCCACACAAGTCGAACATGACTATACCATCCTCCTATCTTAATTGCACTCAAGTTTGGGTTAGAACCTATCTCACCACTCAGAGATCACCAAGCACAACAAGCAGATTATATCACACATACATATACTCAAACATCACATATATACAAATATATTCACACAAAAAGTAGGCTAAACCCACTGGAGACTACTCCCCAGCAGATTCGCCACTTAATTTCTATAGCGTTAAATTCATGATCATCAAGCTATTGACAAGCTAGAGATCAAATAACAAGAGTCGTCACCGCGGTTTAATTGTTTCCAAGGGAAAAGGGAAAAAGTACGAACAAAACCCAAAAAGTAAGAAGTTTTCAAATAAAAACTAATAAAAGTCAGAGATCACAGGTAAGGGGGTTGTGATTCTTGAATTTCTTCAAGCTCTACTTTCCTCCCACTGATTCCTTTGGAAATAAAATCCTTTTCTAGGAAAACTCCAGTTCGAGCGACAAACACTTTTCCCTCAGAAGGATTGTAGAAGTAATACCCTCTTGTTTCCTTAGGATACCCCACAAATAAGCATTTGTCAGATTTGGGCTCAAGCTTAGTTGAAATTTGTCGTTTCACATAAACTTCGCAACCCCAAATCTTCATGTAAGACATATGTGGTTTCTTACCACTCCATATCTCATATGGTGTCTTCTCAACCTTTTTGGATGGAACACAGTTAAGTGTGTAAGCTGTTGTCAATAGTGCATGTCCCCAAAAGGATTTTGGAAGATCGGCGTGACTCATCATGGATCGGACCATGTCTAACAGGGTTCGATTTCTTCTCTCAGACACACCGTTCCATTGGGGTGTTCCAGGAGGAGTAAGTTGGGATAGGATCCCACACTCTTTCAGATGGTCATCAAACTCTAGGCTTAAATGCTCACCACCTCGATCTGATCGAAGAGTTTTAATATTCTTACCTAGTTGGTTTTGTACTTCATTCTTGAATTCCTTTAACTTTTCAAACGACTCTGATTTGTGTTTCATTAAATACACATAACCATATCTACTGAAATCATCAGTAAATGTGATGAAGTACTGAAAACCTCCTGTAGCTGGTATGTTCAGTGGTCCACATACATCAGTATGTATGAGGGCCAAAAGATCATTAGCTTTTTCACCTTTTCCTATGAATGGAGACTTTGTCATCTTTCCAATTAAACAAGATCTGCATGTCTCATATGATTCATAATCAAAAGAGTCCAAGAGTCCATCTTTATGGAGTTTGGAAATGCATTTCTGATTTATGTGGCCTAATCGACAATGCCAAAGGTAAGTTAGATTTAACTCATTAGGTTTCATCATTTTAGTATTAATGTTGTAAATAGGCGTTTCAAGATCAAGGACATATAGTCCATTGTTCATTTGTGCAGTAGCATAGAATATACCATTCAAATAAATTGAGCAACAATTGTTCTTTATTATAAATGAAAAACCAAACTTATCCAAACAAGAAACGGAAATAATATTCCTGCTAATTGCAGGTACATAATAACAGTTCTATAACTGAATTATTAAACCACTAGGTAAAGTCAATACATAAGTTCCTACGGCTAAAGCAGCAACCTTTGCTCCATTTCCAACTCGTAGGTCGACTTCACCTTTTGCCAAATCTCTACTCCTTTTTAGTCCCTGCACATTGGTACAAATGTGAGAACCGCATCTAGTATCTAATACCCATGATGCAAAAGTAGATAAATTAATTTCAATAACAAAAATACCTAAAGTTGAAGTCTCTACTCCATTCTTCTTATCTTCCAGGTACTTTGGGCAGTTTATCTTCCAGTGTCCGGTCTTACCGCAATGGAAGCAAGCGCCTTCTTTTGCTATGCCTCCACTAGGCTTCAAAGCAGCAACAGTGTGTTTGGGTTTGGCAACTTCCTTGCCTTTCCCTTTATCACCCTGCTTGGTGGGCCTTTTGTTTTGTCTCTTTCCATTTCCGATCATCAGAATGGACTTCCCTTTTGACTTCAGATTCTGCTCAGCAGTTCTTAACATGGCTAGTAGTTCAGGAAGAGATATGTCCATATCATTCATATTGAAATTTAGGACAAAATTGACTGAATCTATCTGGCAACGATTGCAAGATCAAATCAGTCGCAAGTTCCTTTCCGAGGGGAAAACCCAACCTCTCAAGGTTTTCCACATACCCAATCATCTTGAGCACATGGGGACCTACAGGGGCTCCCTCAGCTAACTTGCCTTGAAAAAGAGCTTTTGAAACTTCAAACCTTTCATGCCTTGCTTGCTCTTGATAGAGCATCTTCAGGTGTTCGATTATATCGAACGCTGCCATGTTCTCATGTTGCTTTTACAACTCTGAGTTCATGGTAGCTAGCATGAGACAAGCAGTTTCATTGGCATCATCGACATGCTTCTCATAAGAATCTCTTTCTGCCTTAGGTGCAGAACTAGGAGGTTCCTCTTCAGGAACAGGTTTCTCCAAGACATACAACTTTTTATCATGTTTGAGGACAATCCTCGGATTTCGGTGCCAATCCAGAAAATTTGTCCCAGACAATTTTTCCTTGTCAAGGATTGATCGCAAAATGTTCATAGAGGTGTTTATTGTCATGGTAATCTACATGAAAATAATGAAAATGTAAGTATCAATAACATATTTAATTAGGCCTTTAATTAAATATGCTCCCACCATTTTACTCAAAACAAATGACCCACATCATTTGATTCGGAAAATCCCATTGGAAGATTTTCTAGTGGGTCGAGATCCATATTTCACTTTGTTTTAAGTCCGCGTAGGCGGATTACACAAAACTAGGTTATTTAGGTAGGAACTCCTTCCAATTGTATCTAATACAACTCTCGAATATTTTAGTTGGGTGAATAACTCCTTATTCCAATCCATCACATGGATCAATTCCAACTCTTACTTCTAAACATATATAATCTTATTATATTTTGTTTAGTTAAGTTTGGCCCATTGTTTTAGCAATTGGATATTACAATTATCCCATCGCACCTTACTAATATAGAACATGCACCTCGCGTAGGCGAAACCTACATTATCCGATACTAGTCTTGATGAGTGCTAAAACTTGGAAAGCATAAACTTAATATTTAATTTGAGGGAATTTGCAATTATTCTGATCTCACCGGCTTATTTATCATATAAATCGTCTATCACATGCATCAACATACATTCACATGCATCAACATACATACATAATGAAACAGTTATGGCCCCTAGCGCAATTGTTCTCCCAATCCAATGAGAGAACCTAAGCTAACCTAATAACGATCTAAGCTTCTCCAAGCAAGATCTTCAAGGTTGTCCTCCTTTGATATTGAATTCTTCTCTTTCTTCATAACATTACATCACATAAAAGAAACTCGTTTTACATGCGAGGGAGTGAGATGAGAAAAGAAGTTACATTATGAGATTAAAAGAGAGGCACGACACGCAGGTCGTATTTTAAAACCCAAAACAAAATAAAAGAAAACTAAGGCCATAACCGATCACCACAAGACAATAATAACAAACACATTATTATTATTAATTTTAATTCTTTTAATTAATTAAAACCAATTTAAGTTTTGGCGACCGATCACACTACGCAAAGTTAGCCGGGGTTCCACTGCCCGGTCAGCAGGAACGGGTGTTGAAGGGGCAGCTCCCCTGGCCGAAAATTTTAATGAATAATTCATTTAAAATCGACGTCGTTTTTCGCATCAACACTTGATACTTTAAAGCACAACTCTTGCGCAGTCATAACCCTAATCGCATAACCTTTTTGATAACACAACCCTTGTGCCGTCATTAACCCTAATGCATAACTCTTTGACAACACAACCCTTGTGCCGTCATTAACCTTAATGCATAACTCTTTGACAACACAACCCTTGTGTCGTCATTAACCTAATGCACCAATTTCAGACCGTCAAACACATCTCGATTGTTGATTCAGTATGATTGATCAATACGTCATTACTTCACCATACTAATGTCGGATCAAGAAGAAAACGACCATTAATCGCTTAAAGGAAAACAACCATTAAGTGTTTGAATGAACGAAACAGAAACAGTATATCATATATACCGTATTTTTCATCAGGATTACTTATATCATATATATAACTTGATCGATCTCAATTTAGTTACTCGTTTATTCTTTTATTCATTTTGTCTTTTAATCTTATTAATACAGAAAATACAAAAAATAAACAGCTATCAGATGCATGGTTTCGTAAGTGGCTCTGATACCACTGAAGGATAATGGCGATCCAAAATGCAGCGGAATTTAAAATTTCTCCTTTAATGGTCCTTACGAATGGGCATGATCAGTGATAGAATCATTACCTCTTGTGGCGATCACGAAGGTTGAACGATGACAACGCCTCTACTCAGTCCACACGAACGGATTCCTTCAATCTTAGTGCTAGCTTCTACGAATGAAGGCTTTGAGTGAGAGAGAGAGAGAGAGAAACGAAATTTCAAGTGTGACAATGCTTCTACACAAGGGTTCTATTTATAGAACCACTTGTGTGGGCTGCAAGCTAAAAAGCCCACTCAAGTGTATATGGCCCATATCTTATAATATGCCAAAATCACTTAAGCGCGTGGTACCTTACCATATTTCGTATTCTACTTAAGTACACCGTACCTTACGATGTTCTATAATTCACTTAAGGGCACCGTACATTACAGTATTCCTTAATTACTCTATCTCTCATCAATCCGTCCTTTCTGTGTGACCTTATAGGTTTTCGCGGCATTGACAATTATATTAAATCACGTATTTAACATAATAAACAGTGAGCGGTATCTAGCAACACATCACTACTACCCGAGACACGAAAATGTCATGTGATCGGACAAATCCTTCTGTGATAATAATTATGTGTATAATTACCCTTTTGCCCTTATGTCTATATTGAACACAAGGCATAAATCGTGTCATCCTTGCCCAGTTCAATATTGGGCCCATATACATTTATCCTGTTACGCAGGATGGGCAAATTCCATCTAGGTCACTCATGTCCCTTAGCATGCTTCGTGGAGTACCCATCAACTGTCTTTATGGTCATCCAGTTACGGACAATATTTGATCAGCAATAAGGCACTCGACTCTACATCTAGGGTCCATAGTGGTTTCAGGTCGAAGGGTGGTATACACCATTATCACCATGAGAATAACTTATGACACTTTGGATAACATTCTATATAGTATTCTCATAGCGGGTTAATCCAGTATAAATATTACTCTTAATATTCATACCTATGTTTGAGACTTGATAACTCCTTATCCATGATCCATGAGATGTGATCATCAGTCTATAAACATAATAGTCTTCATGCTTTAATGTTATCCCACTTCACAATAAAGCTCGACTACGGATACTTTAAGAATAGTGTCCTTATGTTTAATGTGATCTCATGATTAAGTCACACTTGATACATTAAACGGACTATCTATTCCAGGGACTTTATTAAACAAACATAATAAAGAAAAAGCCTTTTATTATTAATAAACAATTCGATACAAGTACCAAAAGTATTGGCCTCTAGGGCTTACACGAACAATGCCTACATACCAACATAAAAATGAGGGATCAAAACCTCGTAATTCGTGATACAAATTTCAAAGTGGATGCATTGCTTTTAACAAAAATTAAGTTTGAAAGGCACAAAGGCCTAAAAATGGTTTAAAATGAGTTAGTTCTTTTTGGCTTTTTTGAAAGTTTTAAGTCAGGTATAATTAAGTCTATTCACAAGTTTGGTTTAAGAAAAGAAGTTTGAAAATGCAATGGCATAACGCCAAAGTTTCTATCTTTTTGCAAAAGTGGTCAAAGTTTAGAACAAAAGTAGTTCACACAAAGAAGGTTTTGAAAAATGGAGGGAGAGATTTTGAAATTAAAGAAATCGGGAGAAGATGAAGAGACTATCCTATATACAAAATTAAAAGTTTAGAGTTGAAAAGATCTGACCAAGTGGGTAGCAATCCAATAGACAATAATGTCAATAGAAACCCAGAATTCCCTTGGACTTTTCAGAATCAAGCAATACACAAATGCACAATTAAATCATCTTAAAGAGAAAGGCATCAAATAAAGATGGCCTCATCCAAGCTTATCCATTCCATGATCTTTTTCAAAATAGCCCATGTAACAGATGAATTCCATAAGCCACAGGTTCAAAATGACAGCTTCACAATAATCATGTTGTAGATGAACTTAGAGAGGTCTTCATAGATGTATCAGATGAATTTGAAGTTGCAAGCACTTGGTTTTTCCGCAAGTTGGCATTGGCCAAGTCCATTAACATAGGAAGGATGCCTAGATTCTAAGTCCATTTGTCCAAGATCAAGCCAACAGTTCACTCAAAAGTTTTTTAGGGTTTTTGTGAGTATTATGTACATTAATGAAATCACAAATTGGTCAAAGGAGGACTTTTACCAAATTAATATCATTCATTCATTTTGGGAGATGGAATGTACATTCCATCAATCCCCTAAATCCAATGACATTAATTTGACAAAGTCAAATCAACCTTGACAAGGCCCAACAACAAGAGTCAAACATAAACAAAGTTATCACAATTGGTCAACAAATTTATTTGGCATTTATTCAAATTAAAAAAATATTAAAATAGTGCATTTAAATTAAATATGGTTTATCCAATTCCTAAAATCTCATCAAAATATCAAAGAATGGGCCATGAGATTTATCATTGGTCAAACAAGGTCAAAGGACCTTGGAGAAAAAATTTCATAATTTTTGGATATTTAAAAATATTTTTTAACAATTAAAAACAAGTGCAAAATCAAATAATTCATGAAAAATATTAATAATGATCCAAAAAATAATTTTAATTCAGAATATGGAAGAAGAAAATATTTAAATTTTTTTGGTGAAAGTCCCATATTTTTTTGGCTCAATATTGAATTTAATATGAATTATTGAAATTAATGTAATTAAAATGGAAATTCAGAAAATTAAAAATACGTGGACTACTTGATCTCCCTCATTAATTGAGGTGGCAGATCAAGTGGCCAGGAGCGCGCTATCCACCATAGACCTTAGGCAGCGCGTGGCAACTTTGGTAATCAAAACCAACGATCAAGATTAAAACATAATGAATGGATCAGTTGGTTCAGAGCCTTGCCAATGCATCGCCAGAGCCAGAGCTCCGATCATCTTCTCCGGTGGACCTCACCGGACTGGTCCACTATCAACCATCACTAAAATGAAAAATAGGGACATGATTTTAAAGTAAAAATGGAACTGAGCCCGAATCTGGCCTCAGTTCATTCTAACTCCAAGTATATTGAGAGATACACGGAGTTGAAATTTGAGGTACATGAACTGAGTTGCTTCGATTTGGCCTCAAAGCAACTCAATCTTCTTGCCTACATTGGTAGGACTTCAGACAACCAAAGAATCAATAGAATTAAGCAAGAATTTGAGGGAATCGAAGAGTTTAAAATTTCTGGAAAATACCTTCAATGGAGGTCTGGATTCAACTGATCTTAATCTTGCTTGTGCTTAAGCTCACTCCTCTTGCTTGCAGGAGAAGGATTAGATGGTTAAGAGGCTATGGATTCCTGGAGATTTGAATTTAAAAACAGTGGAAATTCAAACTCAAATTCCAGAGAATTTCTCAGGCTTATCCTTTGCAAAGTGAGGGTTTGAGATGTGGGATCAAAGTTGACGCCAATGTGTGCTCTTTTCTGTAAGACCCTAATTTTGACCCTAAGATCCCTCATGGCATCATATCATTGCTCATTGCATTTGCCTCAAGGATCATAACATCTTGGCTCCTTAACCCTTGGGTTGGGACTTGTATGAATTGGTTTGAGACCACCAAGCATGCTTGAATTGTATATTATTGCTTTTCTTATTTTGTTTACTAACCAAAAGCATAAAAATATGTCACTAACTTGTTTTATTTTGAAGTTCAAGCAGTCATGTGATCCAAGGCTCTTAGGAGGCTCCTATGCTCATTGAAGTGGCTAGATGAAGATGAAAGAAAGCATGACAATGGTTCCCAAAGCTCTCAATCATCATATATGTCTCCCAAGTATCTCAATTTGTCAATTTTATCAAGATAAACCAAGGGGCTTGAGGCTTGTTTCCGAAGGAAACCCTAATTCAACTGTGCATTGACTGTGCCTTGCTCATGAAGCAACCTCAATCTATGATCAAATTCAATCAAGGTAATTTCTTTCATTCATCATTTTATGCATATATGAGCTCATGTGAGGCCCCTCAATCATTCATTCAACAAGATTTGAAGTTTGGACTTGAGAAGTTGACCAGTCAAGTCATCTGACTAAACTGAAATCCACTGAGACCTAACTTTTGATGTGTTTGTCAAATGAAGATGACCCCAAGAATAAAACTTCTCTTAAGAACCATATGAACAACTTTCATGTTCATCAAAAATTCATTTGAAACATGTAATGTCATCATTCATTTCAAAACATTATAGGTCATTTTAACTGAAACCCTAATTTTGGGTCAACTTCCCAAGGACCTAACTCCTTCATTTTTTATGATTTTGAGGTGAGACCAATTGAATTGGAAAGCTTACGATGAAACAAAAATTTTAATGCTGCTCAGAGCCAGTCTTCTCCAACACCTGTTACTCCTCCCTTGAGGACGGTCATCTCAGAGGTAGCTTCCTCTACTGTGCCTGCCGCCACCGCTCACTTCGCGCCTACTATGCCAGCCGGGTTTCCCTAGGGGATGCCCGCGAACTTTGTGCCTGAGGGTCTTGCTCCGACCTTCGCTTCTCTGCCGACATCTAGCCCGGTCCTTACTGTGCCACCTCCCGTTGTGCACACGTTACCGAGAGTCGAAGACACCATTTATCACTCTGAGCCATCTGAGGGCCCAGATGTTTATGAGAAAATGGACGCCATGAATGACCAATTCCTCGAGTTGCGCAAGGAACTGAAGACTCTAAGAGGGAAAGACCTCTTTGGTAAATCTACTACTGAGTTGTGCCTTGTGCCCAATGTCAAGATCCCTATCAAGTTCAAAGTACCTGACTTTAAAAAATATAAGGGAAACACTTGCCCTCTCAGCCATCTTGTGATGTACGCGCGCAAGATGTCAACTCAAATCGAGAATGATCAGCTCCTCATTCACTATTTCCAGGACAGCCTGTCTGGTGCCGCACTCAGATGGTACATGGGTTTGGATAGTGCGAACATCCGCTCCTTCAACGACCTTGGCGAAGCCTTCGTCAAGAAGTACAAGTACAATGTTGATATGGGTCCCGATAGGGACCAACTGAGGGCTATGTCTCAGAAGGAGAAGGAAACGTTCAAGGAGTACCCCTAGAGGTGGCGTGAGTTGGCCGCATAGATTGTGCCCCCACTCAAAGAGAAGGAAATGACCAAGATCTTTCTGAAGACCTTGAGTTCATTTTATTACGAGAGGATTATTGTTAGTGCTCCCTCGGACTTCACCGAAATGGTGAACATGGGGATGAGGCTAGAGGAAGGGGTCCGGGAAGGACGTCTCTCCAGAGATGAAGGCTCTTCTGCAAAGCGTTATGGGGGCTTTGCAAAGAAGAAAGAGGGAGAGGCACATGTTGTGTCCTCCCATGTCAAGAGAAGACCCTCTGTGAAGAGGAAGACTATCCTCGCTGCCAGTAACCAGCATCAGGTGGCTCATATAGCACCTGCCTTCAGGGAAGCTCAACATTATCAACATCAACAACAACAACATCAACAATATCAACAACATCATCATCATCCGCAACAGCAGGCCTACCAGCCTCAAAACAACAATAATACCAGCACCAACTACGATAGGAAGAGGGTCACTTTTGATCCAATTCCAATGACCTATGCTGAACTCTATCCTTCATTGATAGACAGAAAGCTGATTACTCCACGTGACCCACCCGCTGTACCGACCAACCCTCAGTGGCGGTACAAGCCCGAGCTTCATTGTGTATATCATTCCGGTGCCCCCGGACATGATGTGGAGAACTGCTATCCCCTGAAGACCTAGGTTCAAGACCTTGTTAGAAGTGGGATTTTATTTTTCGAGGGCGTAGGTCCGAATGTCAAGAAGAACCCATTGCTCGAGCATGGGAAATCTGTCGTGAACATGGTTCAGGGTTGCCCTGGCAAGTACAGAGTCCTGTATGTCAGTCATATCAGGCAATCGTTGGTCGAGATGCATTAACTGTTATGTGGGTACAGTCATTATGAGCATGACCATGACAGATGTCGGGTGTGCACTGTCAACGAGAGAGGATGCCGCCAAGTCAGGAAGGACATCCAAGAGATGCTAGATCAGGGTGTGATCGAGATACTTCAGAATCGTGATGAGGATGGAGTGAATGTTATATCCCCCATTTTCAGAATACCATAACCTGTTGTTGTCAGATATGATGGTAGCAAGAATAAGGTTTCTCCATCTCTTATTATCAAGCCAGCGGGCCTTGTCCCGTACTCTTCGGACAAAGCAGTGCCATACAGATATAACGCAGTTGGTTAGAAGATGGAAAGGAGGTGTCGTTGCCCTCCAATTCTGCTGTAAGTATATTTGATGTCAGTAGTGTGACCCCCAGTGGTCGTGTTTTCTCGGCGCCGCCGAAATCCCAAGATGACAAAAGAAGAGCTACTGTTGATAATTCTGCCAGTCCTGTGGGGACTTCTTCTTCTCCGAATCCGGAACTTGCTGTGAAGGGTGTTGACCCTACTGTTGTTGTGAAAGCTCCTGTCCCTGTTGGCCAGCACGGCATTCTGAAAGAGGACTATGATGAGATGTTGAGGCTCATCAAGAGGAGCGAGTATAATGTTGTTGATCAGCTGCTTCAAACACCATCAAAGATATGTGTCCTATCTTTGCTGATGAATTCTGAGCCACACCGCGAAGCTTTGCAGAGGGTGTCGGACGTGGCATACGTGGATCACGATGTCACCATTGAACAGTTTGACAGCATTATTGTAAACATAACTGATTGTAACAATTTGAGCTTTTGCGACGCTGATCTTCCCGAGGAGGGAAAAGACCACAATTTGGCTATACACATTTCCATGAACTGGAAGGATGAT